>NW_015165849.1:559939-589303 GCF_001447785.1 Gekko japonicus | reverse complement strand
ACATTCTGTCTTCGGCTACGCAGTAAAAGACTTTGTAAACTTTAAAAGCCTTGGAGTAAGCACCCTCCTCCAGGTAGGCTACTGCTCGCTAATCTCCCATGGGTGTGAAGCACAGAGACCACGTCGAAGATAAGCAGGTTGCTTACCAGTAACTGGTGATCTTCGAGTAGTCATCTGTGCATTCACACCACCCGCCCTCCTTCCCCGCTGCTGTCAGCTTCTACATTTTTAATAGGGGTTGATTTGTGGCGGTTTGAAGGAACTGGTGGGATGTCCGCGCCCACCCCTCTGGGCATGCGCGGTGGGGTTCCTGCGCATGCCCGAGGGACTGGGCACGAAAATCCATTAAAAGAGCTTGCTACAGCACCGATTGATCCAGCGTGTGTGCACTAGATCCCATGGGTGTGAATGCACAGATGACCACTCGAAGATCACCAGTTACTGGTAAGCAACCTGCTTTTCTGAAAGCTTTGTGAGAGAAAATTCTTTCGATGGGGTGTGACAACAAACTGGCTCGACATTAATGCATTGTTTTATAAACAAAATACTAAATTTTCTCTCTCTCTAGTCAACAGCCAAAAGTGTCGTTCACCTAGGACACCAAAACCCTTGGGCTGGCCCTGTACCACATTGGGTTCTTAGGGCTGCAGTCCTGGGAATAAGCCCCATTAAATAACATCTTCTTAGGATTGCTCACTACAGCTTCCTTCTTAGGATTGCTCCCTACAGCTCTACAGTGTTATTTAAACAAGATGCACAACATTTTACCACTTTTTAGTGGTAGTTGAGCAGCAGCAGCATCACCACAATCCTGGGCAGTCAGGCAATCTTCATGTCCAAAAGGCAGCAGCCCCATAGCTAGATGATTTTCATGGCGGCATGACATCACTTCTGTCATCACAAAAAACCCTAATAAAATAAAAATAGAAGAGCCAGCTCCCTGGTGTGGATCAAGTGCTCTCCTAGCCCCCCAACCTGCTCTCTGCACAACTCCCCCAAGCCGCACAACTCAGCTGTGAATCAATCCAAAGGGCCTGCCCTCCTCCCTTGCCTACCCAGCCTCATATGCCCCTCAGCCCACACCACAGAGGGCGCTGGGTCCTAGCACTCCTCCAGTTCTCCAGGAGAGAAGCCACTGTGACAGTCCCCAGCTGTTGCTCCACCGGGGGCAGACTCAGCAGTGGCCAGCCCCACACCTACTCTCAGGCACCCGCTCAAGGAGCCATGAGCTGTGGTTGCTGCTGCCACTTCAGCTGCAGGCCTTGGCCTCCTCTCCCAGTTCAAACGGCAAGCAGAAGACGCTCTAGCTGGAAGTCAGGAAGCAACAGGAAGAGCTGGTGAGGCCACAGCTATGGTCTGCAGGGGTAAGGAGCGCAGTGAAATGGGGATGGGGGTGTTGCAGATTCAGGAGGCACCTGATAGGCAGTTCTCAGCTTTTGTAAGAAGGCTCCATGCCTTTTAGAAACCAGGCTAAGCTCCCACTTACAACCCTTTCCTCATCAAGATAAAAATATCCTCATCAAGATAAAAAATTAAGATGAGTGAGCAATGTAAAATACAGACAGCAAACTCACAGACAAGTTGTAACCGTAACATGCAGCCCATTTTTGCATTTCCTTCCTGTGCATAAAATCCAATTCTGAATTCTAAAAAAAATTCTAGAGTTTCTCACCCTGGCTGCCACAACAGCAGGACAGAGTTCTCCTGTGCACAACAGTAACACTACTAATAGGCTGACTAACAGAACTGGATTCTTGGCCGTGAGAGTTAGCGTTGCTGTAGGAAACAATAGCTCCTTGTTAACATATCACAGTAGGTGCTAGTCTAACTGCAACCTGTCTCTAGTCGAACAGCAACAGCAGCATTAGAAGTCAAAAGTAACAAAGAACCTTGGGTCGTCTTAAAACTGTGTTGAGACAGGAGCTTTTGTGGGTAGAGTTGCCAGCTCTGAGTTGGGAAACACCTTGAGATTTTGGGAGTGGAGCCTGAGGAGGGCGGGGTTTGGGGAAGGGAAGGACTTCAGTGTGGTATAAGAGTCCACCTTCCAAAGTAGCCATTTTCTCCAGGTGAACTGATCTCTGTGTCAGGTTCAACAGCAAGTAAATCTCCACACACGTTTCCAGGGAATCGCTATGCTTTATTAGACTACAGGTCCGTTGCCATGATCTACAGGGATATTGTTAGGAATGACAATGGGGTGGGTGCATCAGTACATATAACATGATGCTGCAAGTGGCTAAGCAAATGAAATCCAAGCACGTGCGCGGGAATACTCCTGGTGGGAGATTACATAATGAACGGGAGAGTCTCTGTGCCTCATGAGAGCAGAAATATTCACACCAACCTCAAGGTTAGTCAGATAACCCAGTCTGGCAGCGCCAGTTCGCACAGTCTCATGAGCACCTCCCTATCGCTGTTTACAGCAAGCGAGCAGAGCAAGCGAGCAAGCATGCACAGTCGCGCCACAGGCAGGAAAGGACAAATACGAACAAAACATGGCAGCTAGCTGACACTCTGTCACCTGGAGATCAGTTGTAATAGCGGGAGAACTCCACCTACTTCCTGGAGGCTGGCAACACTATTTATGGGCCAGAACCTACTTTGTCTGGTTGTAGCTGGTGGTAAGCATACATGAAATACAGAAGATAAGAGGGGAGCATATTATTTTCTAACAAGTGATGCTACAAGTCCAAGTACTGGAAGAGCTAGCCATTCATGTACCGTCTCACTATGTAGAACACAAAATGCATATAAGATCCAGTCTTATGAATATAGCACCCAATCATCATTAGTGAACTCCTGATTAGCAGCTACTGGTGATGAACATAGCACCAGGGCTTAAGGAGAGAGAATTACTTATTGTGGAAGTTAGAAAGTCCCAGGATTTGTTGATCCAAATTCAACAGTCAGTTTTGCTAATGAATCCTAACTTAGCAAATTCATGCTAGAGTCTTCTTTTCATAACCTTTTCCCTTAGACAAGAGAGACTTTAAAAGTCTGCCTCACAATGTCCTGGCCAACATTTCGTTTGGTCTAGGGATGGGCATGAACTGGCTCACAAACTAACGTTTTTCATGGATTTTGGTTGGTTCGTGGTTCACAAAGCAGTGTTCGTGGAAGGGCAACTGGCACGAACATTCCCCGAATGTTCATGCTGTTTGTGGTGGTTTGTGAATGAATACTTTTCCAGACAGACCGCCTCTGCTCAATTAAACTGTTTACAAAACTCCAGCCTTGGACACACCAATAGGAGCTCTCCAAAATTAACAGGCACTGCTGGCTGCCAATAATAGAGTTCCCATTCTGCTCTATGGGATCAGAAAGCTATATATATACACTCAGCTCAACACCCTCTCCTCTGTGGCTGTTGGCAGTTAGACAGAATGGCAGAGAACTTGTTAAAAGCAGGCTAGCAGAGCACATTCATTTATTCCCTCCTGATTGTGGTTCACAAACCAGGCATGCCACAAACCACGAACTAAACCACATTTTCCTGGTTCATGCCCATCCCTAGTCTCGGTATTCCACCACAGAGATTGGGAAAATTCCTAACGTGTCATAGATGCAGTGCCAACAGAACAAAAAAGAAGAATGGCAGGTGATAGATAACTGATTTATTATACAAAGTCCCTATGCATTTCGCCGTGCAGGCTTCATCAAGGGGAGTCTATAATAGAAGTTACTCCAAGGCCAGGGCACCCACCCAGAGCCTCTTTCTAGAGCTCATTGTATTTATTTCCACAATGGGCCTTATTCCTAGTTATATTATATTTTTCATTGTCTTGTTTCATGTCCAACATATCGTTTATCTCATATGGTATATTGATGAATATGTACCTATTTTTAGAAATTAATTTTTATCCAGTCTTTTTAATAATATTTTTAATAACATTCGAGTAACTTTTATCAAGGGGTCTTTCTATTACCTGTATTAAATAAATAAACAAATAATCATGTTTTGAATAGATTCCCCCTGATTAAGCCTGCACGACAAAATGCATAGGGACAGAACCAAGCTTGGTTGCCTAGCAGCAGCCACTGAAGGAAAAGTTAGTCCCACAGGAGCCAAGAAGGAGAAGTGTCTTCGTCAGGAAAGACAGCCATTTTGGCAGGGTTTTTTTGTGAGGGAAGAGTGCCCAGGCTGGCAGTGGGCGGGGAAGAGGAGGAGACCTAGCACCCAGTCAATGGCACATGAGTACTCTTGAGTGGCAGTTGATGGGCCAATGGGTGATGGAATGCACTGCACAGCCAATGGGAGAGCTGGAAATGGCCAATACATAAGGGAATTATATATATAGGATATATGAAGTAAATACTGACCAGAACGTTCACCTTGTGCTGGAACTGGCCACAGCAATTAAATTCTTGTACAGTGGGGAATGACATGTTTTTTATACATACAGCAATTAGCTGAGCAAAATCAGAAGTCCCTGATTAGAGTTTAACCCATTAGGTGCAAAAGGATGCAGCATTAAAATCCACTCCATTTCCTTTTATAACAGAGCTTTTTAATTATGATGGTAAGATTTATATAAACCCCAAAATTGAAATCAGTAAGTCTTTTCCCATAAAATGCTGTACCAAAGGTACATTAACTATCATGCAGTGTTCTGTTATGCGTGTTTTTAAACTTTCTAGAGGACTTCCCTATATATATTTGATGACAAATAAAACCATATCTGAATTGCATGTTGTGAAGTTATTCAGAACATATTATTTTTTGTCAAAGGAATTGATAAAACTTTTCATATTTTGAGTTAGGTTATACCACTTGCAGCGTCCACATCTAAAATGGCCTTCTGGAATGGTTCTTTGTAGGTTCTTTGTAGAATCATGGGAACAAAGGTGTTGCTGTGAACCAATTTGTCTTTTAAACTGGATGGTCTTTTAAAAGAGGTTGTTGATTTTTTTTGTCACAAAGCAGATATTCCAGTTTTTATATATGCTCTTTTTGAATTGTACATTGTACATTGATCTGGTTATAAGTCAACCTGTCTGTTATTCTTTCATTCTGCACTTGCTTTTGTTGTTATGCAATAGGTCTTCCCTTATGCAAACTGTAGCCTTATCAAATGCTGTTTTTAAGATATGATCTGGTAAACTCTGGTGGCAAAATTTTGTTTTAGGGTTCTTGCCTCGCCTTGATCATCGTCAATATTGGTACAATTTCTTCTGACTCTCAAGAACTGGCTATATGTTAAATTGTTTTTAATGTGTGTTGGATGAAAACTATCAAACCTTAAGATGGAAATCCTATCTGTAGGTTTTTTGTATATATTTGTCCATAACCATAACCTATTTTTATTGACCATGACATACAGAAAATTAATATGATGTTCACAGAAATTTATTTCAAATTTGATATAATTGTCTTGAATGTCAAGACATCTATGAAATTCTTGCAACTGAGTACAACTGCCTTTCCATATTAAGAAAATATCATCAATATATTTCCACCATATAGATATAAATCTTTGGAAAGGATTCCTCTGCATACATAGATTTTTCCTCAAATTGACCCATATATGTATTAGCAATTTCCAGAACCATAGAGGACTCCATGGCAATACCCTGAATCTGCCCCCCAAAAATCATGCATGAAAAGTAATTCTTGGTTGATATTAGTTCAGCCAGTGCCACAAGAAAGAATGTAGGTAGATGGCAATCTTGTATCTTCATCAATGAATTTTCTATAACAGATAGAGCTTCTTGTTGTGGAATATTTTTATATAAGGAGACCACATCTAAAGTTACTAGAAGAACATTGGCATCAACATATTTCAAATGGCCCACTTTATTGGGTCAGTCACAGTTCTCTCAGAGCTGTTCTCTCAAGAGCAGTTCTCTCAAAGCTCTCTCAACCCCACCTAACTCACAGGGTGTCTCTTGAGGGAAAAAGAAGGGAAGGAGATTGTAAGCTGCTCTGAGACACTGAGTGAAGGGTGGGGTATAAATCCAACTCTTCTTCCTCCTCTTCTTCTTAATAACATCTGTAGTGCCCTTAATATATGATGGTAACATATATTATATGGTCTTCCTATAGTCTTAGGTTATGATTCAATCCTTGAACCAATCTCCAAATATGTAGGATATTTCCTTAGGCCATTTGTAGCAATGCTACCATCATATATTAAGGACACCACTAGTTTTATTAATAAATTGAGCCATTTGAAACATGTTGATGCCAATGTTCTTTTTGTTCTGTTGGCACATTGCTGGGTGCAGTCCAGTTTTTCTTTATCCATAGATGCAGAGAACCATTTTTCCAACTGCAGGAGTGAGTAGAGCAAGAGTCAACTGCTCCTGATGAGCAGCTCTCTTCCTTCTCATGTGACTTTCCTCCTCTTCTGGACTTAGTCCTGCAGGAGTTATGCAGGCCCCAGTCCTTCAAGGAGCTACTAAGGATGCATGGAAGAGAGATTCGCTCAGTGGCACAAGTATGTGCTGTAAACTGGATGCTCCTCCACAGGAAATCTTTTTTCCTTGCTGATAAGCAGTGGAGTCTGGAGTCCATAATCTGGAACAAGACCTGGCATGCATAACTCAGGGAATACTGACCCAATGGCCAGGATATGGCCAGGACTCCTCTACCAAGGGCTTTGGATCACTAAGATCCCCGATAGGTATTAGGGCTCAGGAACCCTAAATGCAGGAAGATTCTGGTGCCCTGTACTCTTCTCCAGAGAAGAAATCTGTTCCTGAATCCTCCCCTAGATGAGGGATGTATTCCTGGGTTTATTCCCTGGTGGATCCTTGTACTCGGTACAGTTTACAGTCTGGACTGCAGAGGTTGTAAGATTCCCAAGGATTTGTTTTAAAAAACAATCTGGTTCACAATGACTCTGTGCAAATAATTTCCCCAGCATCAGAACTGGGGGCGTGGTTTATGATGCCTGGCAGGAAGGGCTAACATTGAGGAGAGTCAGGGGTGGGACTTGGTGATTTCATTAAGACCCGCCTCCTACTTTTCACCCGCAATTCTAGCACTGTGCTGGGCCTGTGGTATACTAGGATGCTGTCTGCCCTCGTCAATGCATCTCTTCTCTTCCCCAGAGCATAGCGCTTTTTAAAATCCCCCAAATCAAAACCAGCTGACGCTTGCTCCTCTCCAAAAGATGAGTGCAAAGGGGACTCAATCCTAGGGCTCGGCTGTAAGCAACAAACAATGTGATGTGTTCTCAATGGTAGCTGGATGCATGTGGCCATTGTGTGGTTTCTGCTGTAGTTGTACATCTCTCGCATGGCTCTACTAGGCTGTCTCAAGGTGAACCTGAAGAATGGAGATTCTTCCAGCCTTGTTAAAGGGAGGGGGAATTGGAAATCATCAAAGACCTGATGGAACAATCTCAGGGGCCCAGGTGATGATGAAAGCATCACTGATCTTGGAGGAACAGCACATAGGGACACCGATGGAACAATCTCAGGGGCCCAGGTTGATCTTGGAGGAACAGCACATAGGGACAAGAGTTGACAAAGCCATAAATATGTTGGCATAGTGCAGATCCACCCAAGTGCATACAGCATTACTCTGAAGATATAAACAGCACCCAAATCCAAAAAAGATGTAAGGAAGGGTAAAATGGCAAAACTCAGCAGCCTGGTGTACTCTCATATCATCAGGGGTAATTACTGCTGGTATCTTGCAGTCCATCTTGTATTTATTTTGACTGGACCTTATGTGCCAATGATTCCCAGTGTGTTTCCTGCCATTGTGTTTCTGGGCATCTGTTTGCTTCTTCCCTCAAAGCAATGAGCCAATAAAAGATCTGCTCTTTTTGCACAGGATATACAGGCTTACCCACTTGGCTGACTAAGTGGACTCTGAGCCACAAAGGAGCATGCCACGATACCTGTGATGTTTTAAAGTTGTCCACAAGGCTCTTTGGGTGATCTTTCTGCCACCCAGTTTTTTTTTAAAAAAAAGTGGCAGGAATCAATTCCTTTCCCGATATAAACAGACAGGCGCTTGCAAAATTGGTCAGAGTTCATGTGTTCCTTTGATAGCATGTGTGTAGATATATCTGTAGTCTTCAGAAGAAAAAATATCCAGCTGCACTCAAACCCTCCAAGCAGCCACACTGCAAGGGATGTGCAGGCAGCAACTTGCTTTCCAAGCTTCCTTCACAGACAGTCTCCTTAAGCCTCCCCTGGAGGGAGCCCCTCTTCATGAGAGGGAGGTGTTCTTCCATCTCCAGAACTAATTCAGTTCCTGAAAGCGAAAGGCGTCAACAGCAAGAAGGCCAGGCCCTGAGAAACGCTGGGGAGCTCCAGGTGCTGAAGCTGAGTGGGTGTAGATCTGGTTTGTCCCTGGAGGGGAGACTGTCGGCAGGTCAATGAAATCAATGCAAATGGAAAGAGGTAAATAAAAAGTAAGCATGCCTTACTTCTGTCCCAACAAAGTCTGAACAAAAAAATATATATCTATTCCAAACATTTCAGCAGAAACCACTGAATACCCTGCATTTAAGGCTCAGCTTTCACTAGATCCGGGAGGAAGGATAGCATGGTATAGCCTGATCTCATCAGATCTCGGAAGTTAAGCAAGATCGGTACTTGGCTGGGAAGACTCTGCAGACGGAGACAATGGCAAACCAGCTTGGTGTAGTGGCTAAGAGTGGCGGACTCTGATCTGGGAGAACCAGGTTTGATTTCCCTCTCCTCCACATGCAGCTACTGGTGTGACCTTGGGTCAGTCACAGTGTGTCTCAAAGCTGTTCTCTCAAGAGCAGTCCTTGAAAGAGCTCTCTCAGCCCCACCTACCTCACAGGGTGTCTGTTGTGAGGAGGGGAAGGGAAGGAAATTGTAAGCCACTCTGAGACACCGAGTGAAGGGCAGGGCATAAATCCAATCTCTTCTTCTTCTTCTTTTCTGCTTCTCACTTGCCTCAAAAGCCCATCGCGGGCATTGCCGTAAGTCAACTGTAACTTGACTGCTTCTCACTTGCCTCGAAAGCCCATCGCAGGCATTGCCGTAAGTCAACTGTAACTTGACGGCACTTCCATACCTACGTTTCGCTACATCTCTATGCAAGAACAAAGTTATCAGACTGAATTCTGCCTCTTTCCATTTGAGCCAATCAGGAGGGACCTTGCACTGTAGTGCCTTCCTCAGCGGTAAGAAAAAGTGATGCTTGAGTCCCCACTTACATCCTCTTCGTCAGTTGTGCACTGTTGTTGTTGTTGTTTTAACAAATCATTTTGTCAAACTATTCGTGGTTGTCCAGGTTGCTTCAACATATTCTTTCCTAACAGTGCGGTATAGAACAGGCAGCTTTTTTAACATGAGGATTCTCACACAGCTTGGCTGAATTCCGCTGCCCCTCTTACTCCAGCACTGCTCTGCTCAGCAGGCAATTGTTTAAATAGATAGTTAAATCAGTCACAAATCATAGCAACCAGTCACAAATACATGCAGTGCTTTAAAAGAATCGCACACTTCAGTGTTTCCCTGTTGTTGTTGTTGTTGTTCAGTCGCACAGTCGAGTCCGACTCTTCGTGACCCCATGGACTAGATCCCGCCAAGCCCTCCTGTCTTCCGCTGTCCTCTGAAGTTTGCTCAGTTTCATGTTCGTTGCATCGATGACACTGTCTACCCATCTCATCCTTTGCCGTCCCCGTCTTCTTTGACCTTCAGTCTTTCCCAGCATCAGGGTCTTCTCCAGTGAGTGCTCCCTTCTCATTTGGTGGCCAAAGTATTTGAGCTTCAGTTTCATTATCTGGCCTTCCAGGGAACAGTCAGGGTTGATTTCTTTTAGGATTGACTGATTTGATCTTCTTGCAGTCCAAGGGACTCTCAAGAGTCTTCTCCAGCACCATAGTTCAAAAGAATCTATTCTTCAGCGCTCGGCCTTCCTTATAGTCCAACTCTCGCAGCCATACATGACAACCTGAGTGGTCCTTAAAGACATTAATGGCTGCTGATCTGCTTGAATCAGTGGCTTTTTTGTACAAGAGTAGTTTTGGGGGGAAGAGGTGCAGACCTGCTGATGTTCAAGTAACTGGAGCCATTTGAGTTGTTCAGTGCTAAATCCAACAGACCGGGTGATTGACTCCTGTTTGTAAGGCACATCCTATGAGGAATTTGCAACAACCTAATAAAAAGCCCTGACCTGGATAGCCCAGGCTAGCTCTGTCTTGGAAGCTAAGCAGGGTCGACCCTGGCTAGTATTTGGATGGGAGACCTCTGAGGAATACCAGGGTTATGTTGCAGAGGCAGGCAATGGCACACCACCTTTGAATGTCTCTTGCCTTGAAAACCGAACGGGGTGCCATAAGTCAGCTGTGACTTGAGGGCACTTTCCATCACCTAATAAGAACACTAGGGTTGCCAGCTCAGGGCTGGGAAACACCTGGAGATTTGGAAGGTGGAGCCTAAGGAAGGCGGGGTTGGGGGGCATAATGCCATCAACTTCCAAAGTGGCCATTTTCTCCAGCTGAACTGATCTCTGTCACCTGGAGATGAGTTGTAATAGCAGGAGATCTCCAGACACCGTCTGGAATCTGGCAACCCTAAAGAACACCCATGGAAAAGATCTGGGCTGTCCCAATAATACCCCTACAGGTGCTCATCGCAGCTTCTCCTGAGAGAAAAGATCGAAGGCCAGATATCTGGTTGAACAATGAAGAAAGCTGACAGGACGAAAACTGTTTCATTTGAAATGTGTTATTGGAGGAGAATTTTACGGATACCACAGACCCCACCCAAAGATCTAGACCAAATCAAGCCTGATCTCTCCCTAGAAGCTAAAATGACTAAACTGAGGCTATCATACTTTGGTCACATCATGAGAAGACCAGGCTCACTGGAAAAGACAATCATACTAGGAAAAGATGAAGGCAGCAGGAAAAGAGGAGGGCCCAGCATGAGGTGGACGGACTCCATCAAGGAAGCCCCAAGGGGCCCCCATTTTCAAGGCCTGAGCAAGGCTGATAGTGATAGGATGGTTGGGAGGTCATTAATTCATATGGCTGCCATAAGTCAACGCGGCTTGACAACACATAACACAAGCATTTAGTTGCGCCTCTGATGACAACGAGGACTGCATTTGAGTCTGTGCAGCTTTGTGTTGGTACTCTTGAATGGTCTGACATTTTTCAGCTAAATGGTAGCTTTCCAATGGCTATCACAAGGGCCGGGAATTCTAACGGTTTCACAGACATTTCTGTTTTGTTGTAAGTGGATTTCAATAGAGGAGAAAGTGGGGTATAAATATGTCAGTACATTCACTAAATCTAACCAGGTGTTTCTTTGCCTACTTTGAATGCCCTTGAAGTCTTGCTCAACAATCAAGCTGTACCAATAAGCCACTGGTGACAAGCCAACAGCTGACAGATTTATATGCCACTGGAAACAGTGCAGAAGAAGAGGAGGAGGAGGAGATTGGATTTATACCCTGCCCTTCACTACCCAAAGGTGTCTCAGAGAGGTTTACAATCTCCTTTCCCTTCCCCTCCCCACAACAGACACCCTGTGAGGTAGGTGGGGCTGAGAGAACACGAACAGAAACTGCTGTTTTTGAAGAACAGCTCTGACAGAACTACGGCTTGCCCAAGGTCACACCAGCAGCTGAAAGTGGAGGAGTGGGGAATCAAACTCCCAGATTAGAGTCCACACTCCTACCAGTGTTCCCTCTAAGCTGAGTTAGTGTGAGCTAGCTCACAGTTTTTTAGCTCACAGCTCACAGATTTTTGTCTTAGCTCAGGAAGAATGGCTCCAGAGAACACTAATGTATGCAGTAGCCAAATCGCTCGCTCACAACTTTAATGCTAGTAGCTCACAAAGTAGAATTTTTGCTCACAAAACTCCACAGCTTAGAGGGAGCATTGCTCCTAACCACTACACCAAACTGGCTGTCAGTCCAATTCAAGTGTTTCTCATTTGCAAATGGTGAGCCGCCCAGCAGTAGTTTATTCCCATTGGGCTAGAGTCCCCCAGTTGTCACCACTGGGGTGCAGGGACCAGAGGGAGCCAAGCAGAGGCAGACCCAGCTGAGCTCTGAGCAGGAACAGGAGCAGGAGACAGAGGGGTGAGTGGTTTTTTATTTGCTTTCAGCGGAGAGGATCCAGCTGAGGATTTTGGTGGGAGAACTGGTCTGGGAGTGTGTGGAAGCGCTTGGAGTTTTTGCAGATTCCTGGCTGCTTGAGAGAGGAAAGGGCATTGTTTGACTGTGATTGACTGCAATTGAGAGGAAAAGGAAGGGGCATTGTTTTGCATGTGATTGAGTGCCTGGGTGCATTTGAATAGCTGCTGCCAGCACTCTGCTGGGGGAGGCCTCTATTTAAGGAAGCACCTTGCCAGAGGCACGAGCCTCTGGCACGAGCCGAAGGGCGAGCTAAAGGGCTCTTTGCCCGTGGCTCTTAGCCCAGGGACTCTTGGACTAGGGGCTCTGTGAGACGCCCAAGAAGAGGCAGAAAGTGAAAACCCTAGGCTCCTTGTTTTCCCCATAAAGTAATTTGACTTTGACAAGAAAAAAACACATAAATACAAAGGGATTTAAAAGGGGGATTACATTTACTTATTTTAAAAGAATTATGAAGCCAGAATGCCAGCAGGGGGTTGGGGGCTATCCAGTGTTTTGCACAGAGTGTCACATGTATGACTATCTGCCCACTGGGCAGAAGTCTTGGGTGTGTGCTCGGTGCAAGGAGCTCCTGGTTCTCAGGGAACGTGTGTGCTCCCTTGAGGCCAAGGTGGCTGACCTGGAGAAGCAGAGACAGTCAGCTAGGCGCACAGAAAAGACTCTCGGGGACTTGTTAGCTACGTCCCACTCTGGATCTGGCAGCCCCGCTGCTGTCAGGGAGCATGAGGGTCTAGGGGAAACAGGGCACCGTGCTGAGGATAAGGGGAATGTGCCCTCAGAAGGGACCTCTTCCCCAGCTGGTGAGCGGTTATCCTTTTGCACCAAGGAACCATCCCTGGGCAGGGTGGGAGGGGGGCTCTTGGTAGTGGGTGATTCGATCCTTAGGCAGGTAGACAGCTGGGTGGCGAACCCGCGTACTGACCGTATGGTGACTTGCCTGCCTGGTGCAAAGGTAGCGGACATTACGCGTGTTTTAGATAGGCTGGTAGATAGTGCTGGGGAGGAGCCAGTGGTCGTGGTGCATGTCGGCACCAACGATGTGGGGAAATGCAGTCGTGAGGTCCTGGAGGAGAAATTTAGGCTGCTGGGCAGGAAACTCAAGGCCAGGACCTCCAAGGTAGCCTTCTCAGAAGTGCTACCTGTTCCACGCGCAGGGCCGGAGAGACAGGCACAGATCAGGAGTCTCAATGCGTGGATGAGACGATGGTGTAGAGGGGAAGGGTTCAGGTTTGTTAGGCACTGGGATTCTTTTTGGAACAAGAGGGAGCTGTACAGGCGAGACGGTCTCCACTTGTCCCGAGAAGGAACCAGGCTGCTGGCGCTTAAAATCAAAAAGGTGGCAGAGCAGTTTTTAAACTGAATATTGGGGGAAAGCCGACAGGAGATGAAAAGTCTCTGGTTCGGGTTGGCTCATCTCAGAGAGATGAGGGGGTACCTGTTGCTTTTCTACAGGGAGGTGGATTGAAATTGTCCACTGAGACCATGGCTAGTGACATGGACTGCCTGACAAGGTCTCGAGATTGCAAGAGGAAGGTGGCAGGCTTAACCAGTATGGGAAATTACAGCTGTTTCTATACAAATGCTCGAAGTGTCCGAGGTAAAATCGGGGAGTTGGAGTGCTTGGTGTCAGAGGGAAAAATAGACATTGTGGGTATTTCAGAAACTTGGTGGGATGAGGAAAATCAGTGGGATACGGTGATTCCCGGTTATATATTATATCGGAAGGATAGGGGGGGAAGGGTTGGAGGTGGGGTGGCTCTGTATGTCAGAGAGGGTATAAAGTCCAGAAAGATCGAGAGGCTAAGAGAATTGGATTCGCTTCTTGAAGTTCTGTGGGTTGAAATAGGGGGGCCAAAAGGAAACTTAACACTGGGAGTTTGTTATCGCCCACCGGATCAAAAGATAGAGGAGGATTATAAAATGATGAATGAATTAAAGATAGCAGCTAGACAAAAACACTGTGTCGTAATAGGTGATTTTAACTACCCACACATTGATTGGGTCAATATGTGTTCTAGTCGAGAGAAAGAGATTGAGTTTCTAGACACTCTAAATGACTGTGCTATGGAGCAGATGGTCATGGAACCTACCAGGGGAGAGGCGATCCTTGATTTGGTCCTAAGTAACACTCAAGACCTGGTGAGAGATGTAAAAGTGATTGCACCGCTTGGGAACAGTGATCATAATGTTGTTGAGTTCAACATTTGTACAAATAGGGAATTGGCCAAAAAGACTCACACAACCACTTTTAACTTTAAAAGGGGTAATTTTTCTGATATGAGGGGACATGTGGGGAGGAAACTGAAGGGAAAAGTAGAAAGGGTCAAAACCATTGGGGAAGCTTGGAAACTGTTTAAAACTACAATTCTAGAAGCTCAAATAAAATATATTCCGCAGGTTAGGAAAGGCACAAACAGGTATAAGAAAAAGCCTACATGGTTAACAAACAAAGTAATGGAAGCTGTAAAAGGTAAAAAGGATTCCTTTAAGCGGTGGAAAGCTAGTCACAGTGAGGCTGATAAAACAGAACACAGGCTATGGCAAATAAAATGCAAGTCTGTGGTCAGGCATGCAAAAAGGGAATATGAGGAGCATATAGCAAAAAATGTAAAGACCAACAATAAAACTTTCTTCAAATACATTAGAAACAGGAAACCAGCCAGGGAGGCAGTGGGGCCCTTGGATGACCAAGGGGTAAAAGGAGTACTGAAGGATGATAGGGAAATGGCTGAGAAGCTAAATGCATTTTTTGCCTCCGTCTTCACTGTGGAAGATGAGAGGTGCTTGCCCACTCCAGAGCCGCTGAGTTCGGGAGGGGTGTTGAAAGACCTGAGTCAGATTGAGGTGACGAGAGAGGAGGTCCTAAAACTGATAAACAACTTAAAAACTGATAAATCACCAGGCCCAGATGGCATACATCCAAGAGTTCTGAAAGAACTCAATTGTGAACTTGTGGATCTCCTGACAAAAATATGTAATCTCTCCTTAAAATCAGCCTCCATTCCTGAGGACTGGAAGGTAGCTAATGTCACTCCCATCTTTAAAAAGGGTTCCAGAGGAGATCCGGGAAATTACAGGCCAGTCAGTCTGACGTCGATACCGGGTAAATTGGTGGAAACCATTATTAAGGAAAGAATTAGTAGGCACATAGATGAACAAAACCTATTGAGGCAGACTCAACATGGGTTCTGTAAGGGAAGATCTTGTCTCACTAACCTGTTAATGTTCTTTGAGGGGGTGAACAAACATGTGGACAAGGGGGATCCAATAGATATTGTTTACCTTGACTTCCAGAAAGCTTTTGATAAAGTTCCTCATCAAAGGCTCCTAAGCAAGCTCAAAAATCATGGGATAAAAGGACAAGTCCTTTTATGGATCAAAAACTGGCTAATTAATAGAAAACAGAGAGTGAGTATAAATGGGCAGTTCTCCCAGTGGAGGGGTGTAAGCAGTGGGGTACCACAGGGATCAGTACTTGGTCCACTGCTTTTTAACTTGTTCATTAATGATTTGGAGTTGGGAGTAAGCAGTGAAGTGGCTAAATTTGCGGATGATACGAAGTTGTTCAGGGTGGTGAAAACCAGTGAGGATTGTGAGGCACTCCAAAGGGATCTGTCAAAGTTGGGCGAGTGGGCGTCAACATGGCAAATGGGGTTCAATGTGGCCAAGTGCAAGGTGATGCACATTGGAGCCAAAAATCCTAAATATAAATACACGTTGATGGGGTCTGAACTGGCAGAGACTGATCAAGAGAGAGATCTTGGAGTTGTAGTAGATAACTCACTGAAAATGTCGAGACAGTGTGTGACTGCAATAAAGAAGGCCAATGCTATGCTGGGGATTATTAGGAAGGGTATTGTAAACAGATCAGCCAATATCATAATGCCGCTATATAAATCAATGGTGCGACCTCATCTGGAATACTGTGTGCAATTCTGGTCACCACACCTTAAAAAGGATATTATAGCTTTGGAAAAAGTGCAGAAAAGAGCAACTCGAATGATAAAAGGGTTGGAACACTTTCCCTATGAGGAACGGTTAAGGCGCTTAGGGCTCTTTAGCTTGGAGAAACGACGACTGAGGGGTGACATGATTGAGGTTTATAAGATTATGCATGGGAAAGAGCAGGTAGAGAAAGAGGTACTTTTCTCCCTTTCTCACAATACAAGAACCCGTGGGCACTCCATGAAATTGCTGAGCGGTCGGGTTAGAACGGATAAAAGGAAGTACTTCTTCACCCAAAGAGTGATTAACACTTGGAATTCACTGCCACAGGAAGTGGTGGCAGCTACAAGCATGGACGGCTTCAAAAGGGAATTAGATAAGCATATGGAGCAGAGGTCCATCAGTGGCTATTAGCCACAAGGTATAGATAGGGACTCTGGGGCAAGTGATGCTCTGTCTTTATTCCCATTGGGCTAGAGTCCCCCAGTTGTCACCACTGGGGTGCAGGGACCAGAGGGAGCCAAGCAGAGGCAGATTAACCTCGTGACTTACCCCAACAGGCTGGTATCTTTGAGGTGTATGGGGGCCCAGGAGCTAGCCGGCCCAAGCCCCAGTGGCGCTTGTAGAGTTGCAAGGTGTGGTGTAGCAGAAAGAGGGTTTTTTTTTTTTGGACTAGAATCCTGGGACAGCCTGGTTTGAATCCCCATTATTACCATGGAAGCTTGCTGGGTGATCTTGGGCCCACCACAGGCTTTCAGCCTGGCCTACCTCAAGGGTTGTTGTTGTGAGAAAAGTGAAGGAGGAGAGAACAAAGTTCTAAGCTGTTTTGAGTCCCAATTGGGGAGAAAAGCAGGATACAACTAAATAAATGCAATGCATGCCAGAGCCACTGAGCCTAGACTTTGCTTGTGGAGGCATAAGGAGAAGGCGCCAGGAAGCCTATCCCTGGCAAGGGGCCTCTCGGGTCTGTGAGGGGTGCTCAGCGGCTGTTGCTTCTAGACCACTTTAAGAGCCATATCGTCCCTTGCAGCCAAGGCATTATGTGGCACAGCCATTAGAAGGCTGGATTTGGAGTGGATTAAAATCCCTGCTCAAGCCACAAAGCACGCCACAGGCCAGTCAGTCTCTTGTAGCCTACCTCACAGGGGGGAAATGGGATTATGCCACCTAGACCCCCTTGGAAGGGCAAGAGATAAACACGTTGGGAATGAAGGGATGGATGTTTTCCATGTAAGGTGAAGCTGTCTGGTTTACCAGAGGAAAATGCAGTTCAGATTGCAAGATCTGGAGGAACTTCTGTCTCAGCAGTGGCAGTCTGTGCAATGCCAGTCCAAAAATGCAGTCATAAAAGTGATTTGGCAACAATACCGGCAACGTTTCCTGGAATCTGAAAGAGGGCTATTGTTCCTTTCACCTCGACTGACAGGTGTCGGAATGCTCATAAATAATGAAATCGGGACTGATGTCACACTACCCTGTACTCGGAGCCAGGAGAGGGAGGGGGGAAATGACTGAAGAAGGGTCCAAGGAGGGAGTGGCATTCCAGATGTGAATGTGGCAAGTAGCCCCCACACATCTGCATCTGTCACCAGAGAGCTGGAAGAAGGCTCTCTTTCAATCACTAACTTGCTTGCAAAGAAAGGATGGCTGGCGAATAAAGGACTGCTGCTCACCAGCAAGGCAAAGGGAGTGGCTGTGGCACAGCAGTGGAGCACCTGCTTTGTGTGCAGAAGGCCCTGGGTTCAATCCCCAGCATCTCCAACTAAAAGGATCAGGTAAGAGGCAATGTGAAAAGCCTCTGCCTGAGACCCTGGGGAGCTGCGGCCAGTCAGCGTAGACAAGACTGACCTTAACAGACTGAGGATCTGGTCTGACCCAGTAAAAGGCAGCGTCACATGCTCAAAGGAGGCAGGGCTCAGGCACAGCCAGGAAACAGTAAATAAAAAGCAGAGAAAGGAGGAGAGCTGGAGGGCAAGGCCAGCTACTTGGTACTGGTGAGATGCCAGGCAGCAGACAAGAACGGTGAGGGGGGGGGGATCAGTCCATGGACCAGGGAAAGGGCATCCCTGACCCAGAGAACAGGTTAGGCACAGGGTGAGCCACCAGATGCAGTGGTGGGGAAATCCTGTCATGTCCCATTTGGGTTGCCAGCTATGGCTTTGGATGTACCTGGAGATTTGGGGGGTGGAGCCAGAGGAGGCAGGGTTTAGGGAAGGGAGAGAATTCAGCAAGTTACAATGCCACAGAGGCCACCTTCCAAGGCAGCCATTTTCTCCAGGGGAACTGATCTCTATCCCCCAGAGATCACTTGCAATCCCAGGAGATCTCCAGTCACCACCTGGAGGTTGGCAACCCTGCATCCCGCCCTTCAAGTAAGGTTGTTCTCAGATCAAAATCCTTACTAAAATGCTAGAAGAATGGATCCTCCAGTATCTCTTCTGCTTTGACTCTGCATTTGCTTTCTCTCCATGTGTATAGCTTGTAGACTTCCTAGAAACAATGGTGGTTCAGTGTGTTGTTTCTTCTCCAACCCTGAAGTTTCCAGATCTCTGGTTTTTCAGGGGGGGGAAATCACGTGCTGTAATTTTTATGTCAGATGGAAGTTCAGTTTAGTTTCCCTTGCAGACAAGGAGTTATTTGATTCTGTGTTTTGTACAGGACATCAATGCTGGAAGCAAGTTAACTCCCAGCCATAGATATCACGGTTTCAGTGACAGTGGATGCATAAATGGGTTCAGCATTCCCAAGGAAAGACATTGGGTTGGATCCTGCAGACACATTGCACTAACAGAGGTGCTTTCCTCTGGCGGAAGGAGTTTTTTGTGTCAGGGGAGGTTTACTTCCATGAAGGAAAGCCTCTCAGCTAGCAGACAAGATTAATGGGCCCCAGTGCAATGTGGACATGTCCCTGTTTGTTTCTGCAGCCCCAGTTTCTGCACAGAGCAGCTGCGGCAGTCTGAGTGAGCGATATGTGGAAGACAAACTTTGCAACCACAGACCAATGTCTTTGCACTGCTCAGCCTCATCTCGAGCTCTCTGATTACAACCCTGCTTTGTTTTCCCCCTAAGTGAGTTTCTTAACCACAAGCAGCCTGTCTCTGGGTTCTATTTAAGCAGGCCACATGGAGGCCAGGCGCACATGGGACCCCCTGCTGTGCTTTTGTGGAGCCCTTTCCATGGAACTTCTCCAGGAGAAATATCTCAGGTTCATGTGTGCACATGGAGGGAGGGGGGGGAAGAAACAGCACCATCTGGATCGCCTTGGACTGACACTGTCCTTCCTCTGTTTTATGTCCCATGGGAAATCAAGTGAGGCACTTCATCTGGCACATTTAGGGCTGCCAGCTCCAAGCTGGGAAATACCTGGAGATTTTAGGCGTGGAGCCTGAGGAGGGCAGGGTTCGGGGAGGGGGGGGGAATCTAATCTGGGAGAACTGGGCTTGATTCCCCACTCCTCCACTTGTACCTGCTGGATGACCTTGGGCAAGCCATAGTTCTGTCAGAGCTGTCCTTGAAAAAGAGCCGTTTCTGTCAGAGTTCTCTCAGCCCCACCCACCTCCCAGGGTGTCTGTTGTGGGGAGGGGGAGGGAAAGGAGTTTGTGAGCCACTCTGAGACTCTGAGTGAAGGGCGGGATATAAATCCAATCTCTTCTTCTTCTCTTCTTCTCCAACGGTGTATAATGCCCCAGAGTCCACCTTCCAAACTGGCCATTTTCTCCAGGTGAACTGATCTCTGTTGCCTGGAAATCAATTGTAATCCCAGGAGGTCTCCAGCTACCACCTGGCAATTGGCAACCCTGGCCCCATCTGCAGTTTCTGGGTTCTAAGTTGAAGCTGAAAACAAGAACAGGCAAGAACATAATAGCTTGAGAGCTTCTTCAACCCCTAATAGCATACACATTAATCAAGGCTGCGCAGAATGTTAAACAGTTCTGAAATACCATTCCTTTATGAAAAGCACTGATATGGGAACATGAAGGTGCAAGGGAATTTAGACTACAACAGCCTCAAGATACTAAACTCTTCGCATTCAAAGAAGTGTGCATGCACACAGAAGCTTTAGACTACCAGAATAAAACTTTGGTCTCAAACTTTGCTATAACACTTATCAGTTCACTGCAAGGGACTATAGCTCCATGTTAATGCCTTCCTATTGCTCTCCTTCCTTATGAACAAAATAGAGTTTTAGTACCTCAAACAAAAACAGCTTGCTTACCTGTAATTGGTGATCTTCGAGTGGTCATCTGTGCATTCACACCCATGGGATACAGTGCGCATGCGCTGGATCGATCGGCATTGTAGCAAGCTCTTTTAACGGATTTTCGTGCCCAGACCTTGGGCATGTGCAGGAACCCCACCACGCATGCCCAGAGGGGTGGGCGCAGACATCCCGCCAGTTCCTTCAAACCGCCGCAAATCAACCCCTATGAAAAATGTAGAAGCTGACAGCAGCAGGGAAGGAGGGCGGGTGGTGTGAATGCACAGATGACCACTCGAAGATCACCAGTTACAGGTAAGCAACCTGTTTATCTTCGACGTTGTCTCTGTGCTTCACACCCATGGGAGATTAGCGAGCAGTGGCCTACCTGGAGGAGGGTGCTGGCAGGTCGTTACTGCGAAGCCGAGGATAAGGTGCGACGTCCCATGTTGGTACAAGAGTTCTTTCAGACGTCTAGGACGTAGTGCCTTATAAACGTGTTAGGCGTAGCCCACGTAGCGGCTCTGCAAATGCCCGTTAAGGGAACTCCCTGGAGGAAGGCAGTTGAGGCTGCAACAGCTCGGGTTGAATGAGCCCTGATAGGGGCCAGGCAATGGCTGCTTAGCAATAAGGTAGCAGGGACAGATGAGACCTACAATCCACTTTGACAAACGCTGAGCCATGATGTGAGTTCCCAGCCTTGCTGGGGCATACAAAACGAACAGTTGACAGTCACGTCTCGTTGGACGGGTTCTGTTTAGGTAGAACAGAAGCGCACACTTCGTATCCAAGGTGTGTAACAGCCTCTCCTTTGGGGATGTTGGAGCAGGGAAGAAATCCGGGAGGAAGACCTCTGCCTGTAGGTGAAATTCTGACATTACCTTCGGCAGGAACGAGATGTCAGGTACAAGGCGGACACCGTCTGGCAAAAAGGACAAGTAAGGCGTGTCATGTCTGAAAGCCAGTATTTCTCCAACTCGCCTTGCTGAAGTGACAGCGACCGGAAAGGCTGTTTTCCAGGACAGGAATTTTATGTCGCAAGTTGCGAGTGGCTCAAAAGGTTTCCTGGTGAGTTGGGGAAGGACCAGGGGAAGGTTCCAGGGGACGACAGGACTTTTGATGGGAAGGTAAAGGTGCAACAGTCCCTTCAAAAAATGTTTAGAAAGTGGATGCGAGAACAGTGTGCATCCCTCAACTTGAACATGGTATGCCAAAAGTGAGGCCAAATAAACCTTTAACGAGGAATGTGACAGTCCCAAGTCAGTGAAAGACAGGAGGAATTCAAAAACTTTCTAGAGACCTGCGGAGGTGGCTCAAGAGGCATCCTCACCCAAGGAGGAACAAAATTTTTGTCACTTGTAATGATACGACTTTTGCGTAGTGGACTTTCTGGAGTTTAGCAAGACATTTGCTATGCGGGAAGAAAAGCTGTAGACGCCACTCTCCAGGCTGTCAACTTCATTCATGGCACGTCGTGGTATAGGAGAGGGGACTCGGTTAGGAATAGGAGGTCTTTTGCTGGAGGAAATTGGTGGTAGGCCCTCGCTGACAGATTGAGGATGCTTGAGAACCATGGTTGCCTCGGCCACCACGGGGTTATGAGGATGCAGTCCGCTCTGCCACTGATGATTTTGCGGACCACTCTCAGAAGTAGAGGCAGTGGAGGCAAGAGGTAGAGAAATCCTCTGGAGCACGGATAGAGGAGACCGTCCCCTAAAGACTGCGGGTCCCTGCCACCTTGGCTGCAGAACAGAGGGCACTTTTTGTTTGCCCTCATGGCAAAAACACCTATCTGGGGGAACCCCCACTTGCGGAAGAGTGGAAGAAGGTAAATTGGATTCATTTCCCACTCGTGCAGACTGAGTCCTGCCTGACTCAGGTGGTCCGCCTGCACATTCATGTGCCCCGGGATGTGCGTGGCGACTAGGAAGACGTGGGCGATGCAGAAGTCCCATAACCGGAGGGCGAGGGCGCAGAGGCGTTGGGAGACGGTGCCCCCTTGCTTGTTCACATAGCTGAGGGCAGTAGTATTGTCCGTGAGGACCGTGACACACTTCCCCTTGATCAGAGGTAGGAAACTGGTGACAGCGAACACACTTCCCCTTGATCAGGGGTAGGAAACTGGTGACAGCGAACTGTATCGCAAGCAGTTCTAGAAAATTGATGTGCCAATTCCGTTTCTGTGTGTCCCATCTGCCTCCAACATGTGGGCCTGAGAGGGAGGCGTCTGTACTTAGGGTAATTTGAGGTGATGGAGGATGGAAGGGTGCTCCCTGGAATAGGTTGGAAGGGACAGTCCACCAAAGTAAAGAATCCCGTACTTTGATAGGTGGGAATAGGTGGGTGGAGTGTATTCTCACTCTGGATTCAAATTGCGGATAAACCAGAGTTGCAGGTGACGCATTTTTAATTTGGCAAAAACCATGACTGATGTAGTAGCGGCCATGAGGCCGAGTAGCCTTTGTATTTGGAAAGCCGTCACTGAAGGCCGAGAACGCATGACAGTGGCTAGATTGATGATGTCAGCTGCTCTGTTTTGTGGCAGGTAGGCTGTTCAATTTGTGGAGTCCAGTAGTGCACCGATGTAGCATATTTTCTGGACCGGTTGAAGTTGAGACTTCTCCAGATTTACTTGCAGACCCAAGTTTCCCAGGAGGGCTAGCGTCTCGTTGATGTTTGAGGCTAGGGTGTCCCTGGAACTCGCAACCGAGAGCCAATCGTTGATGTACAGGTAGATGGAGATACCCTTTAGATGAAGGAAGGCCGTGACCACCACCATCGTCTTTGTGAAGACTCTCAGTGCACTCGAAAGGCCGAATGGTAGGGCTGCATATTGGTAGTGATGTTGACCAATTGCGAAGTGTAGGTATTGGTGGTGGGACGGGTGGATGGTGAGGTGGAAGTACACGTCTTGGAGGTCGAGGGTGGCCATCCAGACGTTCTTCTGGAGAAGTGGCAGAATCTGCTGCAAGAACACCATGCAGAAGCGGTGGTAGCTCACAAAGCAGTTTAGCGCCCGTAGATCTAAAATTGGTAGAACGCCTCCATCCTGTTTTGGAACGGTGAAATAGTAGGAATAGAATCCCTTGCCCTGTAGATGCAGTGGCACCGGCTCGATGGCTCCCTTCTGTAGAAGGACAGACACTTCTTCCAGGAGGGCTGGAGAAGGGTGTGTGGAGATGAAGACAGGAATAATGGGGTTCTGAATGAATTCTATGTGGTAACCCTGGGTCAAGATGGACAGCACCCATTCATCTGTGGTGATGACGCGCCAAGTTTGGAGGAAGGGGGTTAGATGGGTTGGATGTGACTGGAAGACATGGGAGTCAAAACCCTGCTTGGCGGACTTTGCCTGTTTACTGTGGGAGGACTGTTGTCCCAATCCAAATCTAGGTTTCTGAAATGTGGGCTTCTGGCCTCCAGAGGATGTACGTGGCCTCCATTGCCGGTCAGGAGATTGACGGTTTGGGGTCTAGACCAGGGACAAGGTCAGTATTGCTGCCTCGTGGATGAAGAAACGCCCAGAGCACA
The DNA here is from genome assembly GCF_001447785.1 of Gekko japonicus. Classification (NCBI taxonomy): domain Eukaryota; kingdom Metazoa; phylum Chordata; class Lepidosauria; order Squamata; family Gekkonidae; genus Gekko; species Gekko japonicus. The sequence goes on along the minus strand of NW_015165849.1, from coordinate 565,550 downwards.
AGAAGCTTTTATGCTTTTATCCATATCTTGTAATATGGTGTCTGTGGTACTATTAAACAGGCCAAGGCCATCGAAGGAGAGGTCCTCTACGTATGACCTAGTATCTGGCTGTAGATTGGTGTTACATAGCCAGGAATGTCTTAGAAGAGCTATGGCTGAAGCCATTGTCCTTGAGCAGGTGTCTAGGGCATGTTTAGAGGTAGAAATTTGTTGTTTCGCCAGCACCATGCCCTCCTTCTGGATGATGCGAGCTGCCTGACGCTTGTCTTCTGGAAGGTTTGCCAGAAGCTTGGAAAGCCTCTCCTACAAAGTGTATTGATATTTACTCATACATGCTAAGTAGTTGGTGGTCTTCACCCCTAGCGCTCCACTAGAGTAGAAACGTCACCCGAATGCATCTAGCTTTCTGCTCTCCCTGTCTGAGGGGGCATAATGGGTTCTTTTCGACTTGGATGAGGAAGTTACCACCATTGAATTTGTTTGAGGATGGGCAAATAAGAATTCTGCTCCTGTTTCTTGGACTCTGTACATATGGTCCAAGCGACGTGTGGACACTGGAGCCGATGACAGTTTATCCCATGGAGCTTTAGCTGCCCGTAACAGGACCATAGACATGGGTAGTGCTATAGCCGTTGATGTATCTAGCTGCACGACATCAAAGACGGCATCTGTAACCTGTGGTTGTCGTTAATATTGTACGACGGAAAGGCCAAGGGAGTGTGCCATTCTTTTCACGAGGTCTCCATAGGAGGTTAAATTCTCAGATGGAGATATAGGTTGGTCATCGTCTACTACCTGGTTTGGCGAAGGCTGATCAGGGGAGCTGTGTACATCTGAAGCCCCCGTATCGGAATCCTCATCCGCCGAGAGAGGTAATTGTACCGGAGTGGTTTTGATCTAACCAGTCGGATCTGGGTTTTTTTGTTTTGTTTTTTGGCCCCCCGAAGGGGATTTTTTTATTGCATTTTATATAAGGACTACAAACTACAATGAAAATAGGGGAGGGGAACTACATTTAAGGAGAAAGAAAAGATAACCACTACTAACTAAAAACCCAAGAGAGGAGATCATCAAATTAGCTTGTACACAATGTCATCCCTTAAAACGCTAACAATTTTATGAACTTAGTCAGATATGCTAATATAACTTTTAAATCTTAAATTTAGCTGTTGGAAAAAGACCCCTAAGCATCTCAATATTAACAACAGTATTTTCAAAGGCACAATTCAGAGTCCTTCAGCCTTCATTTTTTCTTATCCTGTCTTTTCCGCAGTTTATAAGGACTTTTAGGAGCCGCCGCCCCTTTCTCAGACAGAGAGTCCTCTCCCGAAGACCCCGAGTCCAGCTCGCCACTGGACTTACTGTCCTTTTCCTCTTTATCCACCTCCTCTGGCTCACCCAACTGGATTCTCAGAAAGTCCCGTGCTTTGGAAACAGAGTCAATCTTTTCTTTTTTGTCCTGAAGTTTGAAGGTTACGCCCTCTGGATATAACCGTGGTAGCTAATTGCATTTGTTTGAAGAAAAAGAATTAAATCTTTATATTTCTTTCTCCTTTGTCTTATTTCAAATGGGATATCTTTCAGAGTCGCTCTCAGGATACATGAAGTGCCAAGTTTGGAGGAAAGGAGTTAGACAGGATGGATGTGACTGGAAGACATGGAAGTCAAAAACCCTGCTTGGTGGACTTTGCCTGCTTACTGTGGGAAGACTGTTGTCCCGATCCAAATCTAGGTTTCTGAAATGTGGGCTTCTGGCCTCCAGAGGATGTACATGGCCTCCATTGCCGGTCAGGAGATTGATGGTTTGGGGTGCGTTTTTGCCAGGGTCTAGACCAGGGACAAGGTCGGTATTGCTGCCTCGTGGATGAAGAAATGCCCAGAGCACGAGAAGCTTTTATGCTTTTATTCATATCTTGTAATATGGTGTCTGTAGTACTATTACAGACCAAGGCCATCAAAGGAGAGGTCCTCTACGTATGACCTAGTATCTGGCTGTAGATTGGTGTTACGTAGCCAGGAATGTCTTCGGAGAGCTATGGCTGAAGCCATTGTCCTTGAGCAGGTGTCTAGGGCATGTTTGAAGATATTAATTTGTCAGCGCCATGCCCTCCTTTTGGATGATGCGGGCTGCCTGACGCTTGTCTTCTGGAAGGTTTGCCAGAAGCTCTCCCACAAAGTGTATTGGTATCTACTCATACACGCTAAGTAGTTGGTGGTCTTCACCCCTAGCACTCCCGTAGAGTAGAAACGTCGTCCGAATGCATCTAACTTTCTGCTCTCCTTGTCTGAAGATGCAGAATGGGTTCTCTTCGAATTGGATGAGGAAGTGACTACCATGGAGTTTGGTTGAGGATGGGCAAATAAGAATTTCGCTCCTGTTTCCTGGACTCTATACATATGGTCCAAGCGACGTGTGGACACCAATGTTCCCTCTAAGCTGTGGAGTCTTGTGAGCAAAAATTCTACTTTCTGAGCAACTGGCATTAAAGTTGTGAGCGAGCGATTGGGCTGCTGCACAAATTAGTTTGCTCTGGAGCCCTCCTTCCTGAGCTAAAACAAAAATGTGTGAGCCGGAAGCTAAAAAACTGTGAGCTGGCTCACACTAACTCAGCTTAGAGGGAACAGTGGTGGACACTGGAGCCGATGATGGTTTATCCCATGGAGCTTTAGCTGCCTGTAACAGGACCGTAGACATGTGCTATAGCTATCGATGTATCAAGTTGTACCACATCGAACACGACATCTGTAACCTGTGGTTGTGCTTGTACGACTGAAAGGCCAAGGGAGTGGGCCATTCTTTTTACAAGGTCTCTGTAGGAAGTTAAATTGTCAGATGGAGATATAGGTTGGTCATTGGCTACTGCCTGGTTAGGAGATGGCTGGTCAGGGGAGTTGTGCACATTTGAAGCCTCTGTATCAGAATCCTCATCTACAGAGTCAGAGGAATCGGGCTCTGGTAATTGTACCGGAGTGGTTTTGATCTGACTGGTTGGATCCGTTGACGGTGGGATAGGGGGACTGGGAGGATGATATTGATCCGGTCGATGTCGAGGAGGGCCATCAGATGGATGATCCGGAGGACGGGAGAGAGATGCTGAGGGCCTCAATCTATGGGGTGACCATGATCTGTGGGTAGAGTAACAATCCCAATCAGAGTAACCTGCAGGAGTCAACCATGGCATGGATGCGGGTGGATAAGCCCCATAGAGATAATGCAGTTGGCGGTGATCCCAGGAGAGAGCCGGAGGTGGTGGGGGCAGGAAGACTTGTGGGGATCTACTCCTAGAGCGGGAGTGTCTGGGAGACAGTGTAGGATCTCATCTCCGTGCACGGCCCCTATTAGCCCGATCATCAATATCGAAGTGCCAATCCTCGGCAAACAGACGGGGAGGATGACGTTGAGTGCTTTTAGGGATCTGTTGATGTCAATCTGGGTCGATATCAGCATGGAACTCCGAGACCATCGAAGTCGATGACTGAGCAGAGTGAGAGCGATCCATGCCCAGGGGACGACTGAGGATCTCGACATTATCGATGTCAGAGAAAGGACGCATATCGACCAGCATGTCATGGTCTAGCTGGTGTATGGGAGAGTCCATCAGCTGGATGGTCGGTATCGGTGGAGCGACCGGAGCCTCTGATGCCGATACTACTGTTGGAGCGGGGAGCACCTTAGGGGCATTACCCGGTGCAGGACCTGCTACTTTCTCAGACTTCGCCGCCTTTAGGGCCTTAGAGGAGCCCTTTTTGGCCGACTTGTATTCTTTACCCGACATCTCCTTCTTCACGGGAGTGGATGCCGAAGACTGTGCCGTCGGTGCCGAACGCTTCAATGTTGACTGGACAATATCAGACAAGGACTTCGATACCGGAGCCGTCGATGTTGATGGTCTTACCAGCACTTCTGGATCCATGATGGAAGCAGGATTTAGCGCCGATTCCAGTAACGCCACCCGGAGATGCGCCGCTCGGTTTTTCCTAGTCTGATTTGAAAACTTGGCGCAGTGTCGACAGGACTCTGGCCAGTGTGTCTTGCCAAGACAAAAAAATGCAGGTGGAGCGAGCTTACTGCCGCAACCCTTGCAACGCTTGAAAAAGCCCCACTTCTTCTCCATAAAATAAGCAAGACGGCGAAGAAAAAGAGGTGTGGGGGAGAGGAAGCCCGAAGGCCAAAGTGAGGTAAACAAAAAAACTTCCCCCTCAACAAAACAAAGTCTTTTTTAAAAAATAAAACAACAAAAAACAAAGAAGTGAAAAATAAAGAAAACTGAAGAGAATTCCGAAGAGCCTCTGAGGAAAAATAGCTACCGATCAGACTGACAAAAGGAAGGTGCTTCCAGCACGGTGGAAAGAAAGGAACTGGTGGGATGCCCGCACCCACCCCTCTGGGCATGTGTGGTGGGGTTCCTGCACATGCCCAAGGTCTGGGCGTGAAAATCCGTTAAGAACTTGCTACAATGCCAATCGATCCAGTGCATGCGCACTGTATCCCATGGGTGTGAAGCACAGAGACCACATCGAAGATCAAATGATAATTGTTCCATAAATGGGTGCTGACTAAATAATTATTGAATTATGATTCAACAGTAGATTAAATTGTATTAACCTGGGCTTAAGCCGACTCGGCTTGTGTGGATGGTCACCATGCTTATCTTGTCCTTCTGAGTTTTGCATAGAAATGTCACAAACTTGATCCCTTGCCTCTCGTGGACTTTTTAATCCCACTGTTGACCAATTTTCCCTCAGTATCTCGGTCTGTATCTGTATCTGCTGACTGAGAATTCACTTCATGCTTCTGATGAAATCGCCTCTAGCCACGAAGCTACAAGGAATCTGTTCTTCTTTAAGATTCCTTTCTGGTTTGGCGCCAACAGACTAACATGGCTCCCCCTCTGGAATTCACTACTTAATTTGTGCCAAGATTTATTTATTTACTTTGTTTATACCAGGGCTTCCTCCCCAATGGGAACCCAAAGCCGCTTATATCAGTCTCCTCTCCTCCATTTCATCCTCACAACAACCCGGGTTTAGAATGTTTCAATCTGCTCAGTCTGGATGAAGTGGACAGACTGCTCGTTTCTTTACGCCCAACTACATGCGACCTTGATCCGTGCCCCTCATAGCTCATTAAAGCGAGTCCTGGGGGGCTACGAGGTGCAGTGTGGGATATTGTCAACGCGTCCCTTTTGGAAGGGCGTTTCCCGACTGCGCTCAAGGAAGCGATGGTCCGCCCTCTCTTGAAAAAACCATCTCTAGACCCGACCGTATTGACCAACTATCGGCCGGTGTCTAATTTGCCCTATTTGGGTAGGGCGGTGGCGTTACAGTTACAGGGCTTTCTGGAGGATGCTTCAGTCTTAGATCCCTTCCAGTCCGGCTTCCGCCCGGGTCACGGGACCGAGACAGCTTTGGTCACCGTGACTGACGATCTCTGGAGACATCTGGATCGAGGCGGTGTAGCGGCACTGTTGTTAGATCTGTCGGCAGCGTTTGACACTGTCGACCACCAGTTGCTGATCCACCACCTCGCCGATGTGGGGATTCAGGGGCTTGCCCTTCAATGGTTTGCCTCTTTCCTGCAAGGTCGGGGACAAAGGGTGGCTTTCGGGGA
>NW_015165849.1:495866-558396 GCF_001447785.1 Gekko japonicus | reverse complement strand
GCTGCATCATCGTAGGTTTGCAGCTTACAGATGCACACCTGAACAGCATACTCAGGATTGCAACAGCACAGATATTTTGATGCAATAATTCAGAGCAAGAGGTGTCACTTATCAGACACTGTTAAATAAACAAAATATGTCAAGAGTGCTAATGTTTTAAGCATGTTTTTATTTTAAGTTAAATTAAAACCCTTTGTGTTTGCGTCCTTCATAAAGTTTATATCTCTAATACCTGGCATTACATTTTATGACACACATGGCCCAGCCCAACAAGGTCTCATTTATGTCAGATCCGGCCCTCATGACAAATGAGTTCGACACCCCTGCTCTAACCAATATACAACACCGGCTTATCTCACCAGAGTTTTAGCCCAAGAGTCTATTTTCATAACTAGGGCTGAGTCATAGAGGAAATAATCTCTGAGCATGTACAGAGGGTTTCCCCCTCACCACTGAACCACAGAAATCTCCTGGCTCCCCACACACCTCTGGGCATAGACAGGATTTTCAGATATAAGGCTGAGAACACAGGGCCCTATCCTCCAGGGGAGAGATGGCATTCCATTCCTGACTTTCTCTCTCCCTTCCCTTTTGCCAGCCTTCAGCACTAAAAAGCAAATTTTTTGTGTGTTTTTTTTTTAAAGCAAATTCCGTTTTTAAAATATTGATATTAATAAATTCAAATACGTATAATGCTGAGAACAAGGAAGCCTTTCCCCCAAATGTGCTCTTCCATTTCTCATCCCAAGAACCTTCTGTGAATCAGATATAAGGGGTGGGGAGCCGTAGCACCGTAACCTGAAAGGCTGCAAATTAAAAGGGGTCTGAGCACAACTGCCTTTTGCAGTTTAGCAGAGCAATTCTAGACAGAGGGACTCCAGTCTAGGGTCATGGGAATCAGTGGATTCGAACTGAAGGGACTCTGCAAAGAAATGCTCTCTAAGGCCCAGTCTGCATCTAGCATTTGCTCTGCTGTTGTACCAAACCCACACTGGAACAGAAATTCCCCCTCTACATTGCATGCCACTTTCACTTTGATTGAGTGTCGCATTTTATGGCAGTGTCCAGACTGCATGCCGCTTTCACTTTGTTTGATCTCTGGTTTTATTGTGGCTGTCTGCATAGATTTATGGCCATTTTATGGCCTTTGGGGGGGGGTGACTCTGCAGTCAGTACGGTGTTGGCCCGGAGTAGTTGAATGTGTTGTTTTTTTAATACTTTTTTACACTGCACAAAACACGGGTAAACATAACCAGGAAAAATAGGGAGGTATAGATTACAACAAGATGAGAATTAGAACCATTGGGAGAGTACAATTTATAAAAATAACAAGACAATCCCGGCTATTAACTATATTTACTATGGTAACTCTGTGTTTATTCATTACTCTGTGGTTACTTTGGTGGACCACATGAGCCTCAGTGCACCGTGTTTAGGGCTAGTGTGATAGAGACCGAACGTTTATGTTATGCTAATTGGAGGATTGGGGTTTGTGGCAATTTACAGGAACAACCACCTGTGATAATTGGGATTTGAGGGAAGTATCTCGTGCTCCGTCATATATTTTATAACTGGTGCCCATAGCCTTGTGAACTTCATGTGTGGTGTGGTATTTGGCGGACGAGATCCTCGGCTTAAATCTGCTATTTTAGCCATGACAAACTGTTCCCAGAGCTTGTCATGCCATACCGTAAGCGTTGGGCGGGTGGGCGATTTCCAAAAGGCGGCTATTGTTAACCTGGCTGTTGCAAGCAATACTGACGTAAGGACCCTCGCTTCGACCTTGATGGAGTCGTCCCATTTGTTTAACAACATGATTTCTGGTGTACAGGAGATTCTTTGCGAGGTAATCTCATTAACACAAAGCTGTACCTCGTTCCAGAAATGATGTATCTCCGGGCAACTCCACCAGCAGTGGAGGTACGACCCAGCCTGCCCGCATCTCTTCCAACATGCAGGGTCATTACTGCTATTGATTTTGTTCAGTTGTGTGGGAGTCATGTACCATCTTGTGAGCAATTTAAAGTTCTGTAATCACAGGTTGAATATTGTAGAGCAATCTTGTGAGCAATTTAAAGTTCTGTAATCACAGGTTGAATATTGTAGAATTATTTACTGGAGAGGCCCAGATTATTTCCCAGTCAGTGTCACCCCACTGCTGGTTTAGATCTTCTTCCCACCGGAGTTGGTGGTTTGACAGTATTCCTTTCGGTGATGATGGGTGATGATGGGTAACTCTTAATGATCTTTTCTAGAGGTGTTAGGTCTCTCTGGAATGTGCCAAGGCTTGCTAGATGTTCGATTAGATTTTTCAGTTGAAGGTATTGGTACCAATGAGTTTGCACGCCTATGTGCTGGTCGAAGTAATATTTATCCTTGATTTTCCCTTGCTGTACTAAATCAAATGGTCGACTGAGATTTGTGTCTGTCCATAAATCAAATGCATTGGGGGGTCATACCAGGGGGGAACCATGTTTGATGTGAGTATATCGACAGTTGTGAGATCCCAGAAGGGAGAAGCTTTTTTTGAAGATCCCAAGTTTTAATTGCTGTTTTTAAAAGCATATTATGCCTAATATTTCTTGACCTTAGGTTAGGTTTTACCCAGAAAATTTCTTGTAAACTATAGGGGGCCAAATAAGATTCTTCTATCTTCATCCATGGTGTTTGATGTTCCCGATAAAGCATTTGTATTACTTGTGAAAGTATTGTTGCATTGTAATAGCTGTGGAGGTGTGGAAGTCCAAACCACCCAGGCAGGTAGGTTTGTGCAGTGTATTCTGATTTATTCTAGATTTTTTCCCTTCCCATAGGAAGCGTGTAAGTGTGGTTTGCCACGTACGCAGGTCTTTTAACAGAATAAAGGTTGGTAGGGTGCGGAATGTGGTTTTGAGCCACATCTTTTTCTGTTCCAGTGTGGGTTTGGTAAAACAATTGAGCAAATGCTAAATGCAGACTGGGCCTTACTCGTGGTGTGTATAGTGCTGTCAAGTCCCAGCTGACTAATGGTGACCTCATAGGGTTTTCAAGGCAAGAGACAAGCAGAGGTGATTTGCCATTGCAACCCTGGAATTCCTGGGTGGTCTCCCATCAAAATACCAACCATGGCTGACCCTGTTTAGTTTCCAAGCTCTGATGAGATTAGGGTAGCCTGGGCCACCCAGGTCAGGACTCTCTTAGCCGTTAGGTAAAGGTAAAGGTTTCCCTTGCTCGAAAGCCAGTCAAATCCGACTCTAGGGATGTGGCGCTCATCTCCATTTCCAAGCCGAAGAGCCAGCGCTGTCCAAAGACTTCTCCGTGGTCATGTGGCCGGCATGACTAGACGCCAAGGCGCACGGAACCTTCCCACCAAAGTGGTACCTATTTATCTACTTGCAATTTTTTGCTTTCGAACTGCTCGGTTGGCAGGAGCTCTTAGTCATTAGGGATACCAATATAGTGGGAGAGGGAGCAGGGGAGGCGGGGAAGAATGTGTGGGGAAATGGTTTCCCTGGGAGAGTTGGAAGATAAGCAAATAGAAATCCTACTGAGGTGGAGGGACAGACCGTTTTCTTTAAGACCAACAAAGTTTTATTTGATGCGTAAGCTTTTGTGTGCACGTGTCAGACTCCAGTCCAGTTACACTCAGTAACTCTTGCTTTGGCAGTGATCAGTTTATTAGAGTATATACAAGATCCCAAAAGTCACCATGTTAGAACTGAAGACTTTTGGCGGGTACAGCCTTATTATAGAAAATTCAAGCAGGTCCCATCCAGCCCCCCAAGCATATGTCACATTCATACTCCACCTAATTACCATGCCAACCAGGAGAGATATATGTCCTGGTAATCTTGAGTCAGAGATGGCATAAGAATGTGTTCAAGGCCACCTTCCCCTGGGAAAGCGAAAGAGGAGGGGAAGGGGGATGACTTGTGGAAAAGTTACATCTTCTAGAAGCAAAGGTCTCATTCACTCCCACACACACTCACCCCACCCTCGGGAATGCCCTACCCCCAAGAATTATGGCAACCCAAGCAAGCCAGCATAGCAGGGTTTGACAGCATGCACACTTCATCAGACAAAAAAGTCTACAAAAAAAGGTAAAGATGTTTATTAACAGATCAAAAGAATGACAAGCTCGGTTTCTGGTTATCATCTGTTTGGACCAAGCTTGTCATTCTTTTGATCTGTTAATAAACAGCTTTACTATTTTGCATGCTAATTTAACAAGCCACCCCTCTATATACAACTATGTTCTGTAATTCCAGTTTATTGTCTGATGAAGTGTGCGTGCACATGAAAGTTCACACCTTGAATAAAACTTTGTTGGTCTTTAAAGGTGCCCCCACTGGACTCACACTTTGTTCTGTTGCTTCAGACCAACACGGCTGCCCACCTAGTTCACTTCTATGTGCAGCTTCTGCAAAGGGGATAAGATTGCCTTTCCCCTTCCCTTCCGGCTGTGCTTTTGACACGTCTTTATCTCCTGGAGAGCTAGCATGGACCAGTGGGTAGAAATGTGGACTACGGCTGAGGAACCCAGCTTCATATCTCTGGTCACCTCTGAAGCTCAGTGGACACCTTTAGCCAGTCACACTCAACTCTCTTGACACATTCTCCCTCATACTGTTGTTGCAACAGGCGGCCCTCTCCTTCCGGCCCTGGCCTATAATCCCTTGGCCACCTGAGCTTGTCATCTCTTGGTAAGCTGACGCCACAGTGACTGTTTAGAATGTCTGTGGTTGTAGCTGGAAAAGTGGATTTGTCATTCATTGATCTAGGGAGACAAGAGTCCAGCAATCCCCAACTTAGTGTTTGTACTTAGTGAGGCGGGGGATCCCTCACTTCTAGCTCCCGTTTCCCAACACTGCTCAGAGCAGTTTTACCATAGAGTTTCCAGTGATTCTTAGGCATAACATTGCTTCTATGTTTTCCAGGAAGTGATGTCACACTGTCACCAATGGCGGGGCCCCCGTGTGTGTCCCCCGGTCTCCCATTATGTTTGTGGGTACACAGTACAGGCTGATGTCTCTCTTGGCATCCAGTTCCCAGAGGGAAGATCCAGGCCTGGCTTTCCTCCATGTCACTGGAGCAGGAAGTACTTCAGAAACCCCTGGAAATGTTAGGAGAGCTGGTAGTGTTAGTCCAGTTCCCAGAGCTAGTTTAGCAGAGTGCATTAAAGCTATACATGCGGGAGTGTCTTTGCACCAGATATCCACACTTAGTAACAAAGTTACAAAGAGCCACCTTTCAGATTAATAAAAGTCTATTTATTTTGGAACTACATTCTAGATAGGAAAGCTTAGAAATAGGATAGTATTCCAGTCTAACTGGCTAAGGATGGGCACAGATAGTGAGAGGCCAATCTGTGTCATGGTGCCAAGATGGAGACAGTGTGTCCTCCTTCTTAGTGCACGGGAGGCATGTCCCAGGATCAAAAGAAAGGAAGGAGAGGCAATTTCCCTGAGATCTATCAGTCTACTTCAAAGGGGACAGTGGCAGAAGAGTAAACCCAGGAAGAAAGCATATAGTCGGACTGTCTAGCTATCTGACTCTCTTGCCACGCAATTTGGAAGCTGAGATAGGGGGTGGGTGGGGTTGCCAACTGCCAGGAAAAAAGCATCCTTTTCCTTTCATGGAAGTTTATTTACTCAGTGACCTCTGGGCATGAAACGCTTCAGCTGCCCGTTTCCACACGTTACACTTCTGTTACAGGGGCAGGACATTTTTCTCTAAGTTGGTAACTTTGTGGGTTAGGTTGCAAGTTTTTAAACCTGTCCTTCCAGCTGCCCTATGGGTGCGGTCAGATGGCGTGCTGAGAGCGGGTTAAACTGCTCCGGTTATAACCAGATTATATGTTATCTGGATAATCGCGATCGCACTTACCTCCCTTATCCTGCCTCACTGCGCAGTCACATCGCTCCCCGGCATCTACATTACCGACGCGCAGGAGCGTGCGTCGGCGAGTTTTTAAAATTTTTCTCAGATTGCGCATGGGCATAGGCGCCCCTCCATAGAATTGAGGGGGGGACTATCATGACACATGCGCAGAACCACCAGGGTGAATCAATCCAACCCCTCCAACAAAAGACTTCCCTTTAAAAGTTTGACCCAAAAATGGCCTCCGTGAGATCCCGAACTCATCTAAATTCGAAAACAAGTGACCATTTAAATGTTGATTTTCTAAACACGGTAGCGGAGCTTCGCCTATGCGCACACCACCAACACATTTAAAAAATGGTGGGCCTTGAAAACCCTCCAGGGTCAGCATACGTCAGCTGCTTTGCTTGGGGCCTCCCAACATCTAGTGACTGGACCTGACCCACATAACCCACAAGCCTTATGGTTTGCAGTGTCTCCCCCCCCCCCAACCTCGGCAACCATTTTGCACACTCACGACCTGTTCTCAGAATTCCAAAAGTCCCCACAAGTCCAACAAGGTTTGGAGACAAGTTTTAATTCATAGCTTGTCTATTACTTTCTGTATCGTCTCATACTTTTGTCCTATTCCAAGCGCTTATCTTATTGATCGTGTCGGTTTACACTCTGCAACCTGCCTGAAGCCTCAGTGAGAGAGGCAGACTGTAAATAAAGTGCATAAATAAATAACCCATGGCAGGTATTTATCACGTTCACATGAAAAGCATTATTACATCTATACAGAAAATACGAGGTTCTGTACATGTGCGTCCAACCGCATGCCCCTGTGTGCAAACCCACACAGAGACATGGTCTGTATACCACACACACCGTAAACGATGTTCTGCAAGCCAATCGTGTGCAGCGCCTCTGACTACATAAGATTCAAAGTGCATTATTCAAATGATTCGATATAAAAAAGCATGTCTGTCTAGGTTTTGCACTGACAATAAAATCTCACTACGTGCTTGGGCACATCAGCACAAATGCCGTGAGGCTTTAAGAAAGCCCCACATTCCCCCAATGTGCCAAGGAGGAGAGTTGTGTTCTGAGGCGGAGGTAGCATACAAATAAATATATACTTGAGATTTAAAAGCAAACATTTCTCTCTCTCTCTCTCTCTCTCTCTCTCTCTCTCTCTCTCCTGTTTTTTTTTTCCTCCTGAAATGCCCATATTTTCCCTCACTCAGCCCAGCCACGGCAAAGCATCACATGTCGAAAAAATAAAGAGGAATCAGCGAACAGCAGTTTTAAATTGATATATACTTCTGTTATTTTAATGATGTGATTTAAAATGAACTGGCAGTTTTCAGCATCACCCTTGGCTCTATGTCAGCAACGTGTTTGGTTCAGTCAATCACTGACATGGCTGAAAGAGTGAGCTGCCACTCACCAGCAGGGGGCACTGCAGGGATTTATTTCTTTAGGCAAAAGCACAAAGGAAAATCTCATGATTTTAGGAAAGGGGGGGAGAGATGTATACTTCAAACCAAACTGTCCACAGCATAAGATTCAAACCCACCCTCATTACACACACACACACACACACACACACACACACACACCACAATAAAGATGCCTTTGCATGGAAATCAAAGAAATCTCTCCTACACAAAATTATTTATGTATAGGACATTATTGAAGAAATTCAGGCCAAAGTGCACAGGTTCTAAATTCTGTGCAGTAGCAGAACCAGGGTAGCCAACCTCAATTGATCTCCAGATGACCAAGATCAGTAACCCTTGAGAAAGTGGCTGCTTTGGAGGGTGGACTCTGTGGCATGGTACCCTGCTGAGGTCCCTCCCTTCCCCAAACCCCGCCATTCCCTGGCTCCACCCCCCAAAATCTCCAGGCATTTCCCAACCCAGAGCTGGCAACCCTAAATGGGACCCACAGGCTTACTTTTAGTATTCTTATGGGGAGTGGAATTTCTTTTTCCGAAATTCACTTAAAAAAAAAAGATATAACGATTGATTCCTCTTATTCCCCTTTTCTCTTTCAGAAGAAGAATTTCTCTTTGATTCCTCTTTGCTAATTTCTGTTATACTTCCATGCACCTCTTTATAACTCAAGCTCCTACAGGGTATTTTTGAAATTCCACATCATGGGGGGCTCTGGCAGGAGGTTAGAAAGGCCAGGGAAGATATTGCCTGTGTTTGAGTATCTGAAAAACGAAATTGTGAAGTTTTGAAGAACCTCCCTTCCTGCCTTTCCTCTTTTTGACTTGCTGTTTTGATCCAAATTGAATTGAATTGAAACAAGCTCCAAATTCTTTAAAAGAGGGAAGTAAAAGGATTGTTGGGTTTCAGGGAGAAAGTGGATGAAGAGGAATTAAGAGAATTCCTCTTAAGAACTCTACTCACTTTGAACTCTGACACATGGACAAGAAAATGTTCCGACACCTTTCACCATCCAACTTTTCTTGCACTTCTGAACTGGGCTGTCTGCCTCAGTGTTTTGTTGTATCACTAGGAATATATTGTGCTTGCTTTTTTCCCTGAATCACTGTGGAAATGTGAATTTGCCCTGCTGCACATTTCAGACTAACAACGTCACACAAGGGTTGCCAGTTCTCTAGTGGAGTGGGGGATTCTCTGACCCCAGCTCCCATTTCCTCTACTATGAACAGCAGCAGGAGAAAAATAATCAATCACCACCAGGCCTATGGTGTGACATCACTTCCAAGGAAAACTTGGAAGTGATGCCATGCCTCTCTAGGAATCATTGAAATTTCTACAGTTTTACCATAGAGTTTCCAGCAATTCTTAGAGAGACATGATGTCACTTCCAGGATTTTCCCAGAATGGATATCATGCCATTGCTTCTTTATGCCGTGTCCCCCCACCCCCCATCTCCCTCTGGTTGCCAAGTAAGGTTGCGAGCTCTGGATTGAGAAATACCTGGAGATTTTGGGGGTGGAGCCTGAGGAGGACAGTATTTGGGAAGAGGAGGGGCCTCTCTAGAGTACAATGCCATAGAGTCCACCTTCCAAAGCAGCCATTTTCTCCAGGTGAACTGATCTTGGTCACCTGGAGATCAGCTGTAATAGCAAGAGATCTCCAGTCACTACCTGTTTAGTGGTTAAGTGTGCAGACTCTAATCTGGGATAACCAGGTTTGATTCCCCACTTGTACCTGCTGGATGACCTTGGGCAAGCCATAGCTCTCTCATTCCCACCTACCACACAGGGTGTCTGTTGTGGGGAGGGGAAGGGAAAGGAGTTTGTAAGCCGCTCTGAGACTCCTCTGGGTAGTGAAGGGTGGGGCATAAATCCAATCTCTTCTCTTCTTCTCTTTCTACTATAACAAAAAAGGACTATGGTGTGACAGGCATTTATACAATAGCTGAAGCACCAGATATAGTAAAGTTACACATCAATTGAGAAGAATATATTAAATTATATAAGCAACAATTATATTTAGTAAGAAGTACACTGTATACACAACTAAATTATGAAACACAATACACTATATACAAATTTTCAAGAGTGTAACACTTCAAAATATTTTAATTATTTCCAAAAACGACCAAAGTAACAAAAAATAGCAAAAAGAAGCTTGCGAGGTTTTTTAATTATTTTGGTTCATTGTACATTACGTATATGTTGTGGTATATTATTTAATATAATACTTATGTATCCATAGGTATTTGAAGCTGTAAGATCTGATGAAGATTACAGAAACGGGATTCTATTAACAGCTCTCCATAGTCTTGCAAGCTTCATTTTGCTATTTTTTGTTATTTTGGCCATTTTTGGAAATAATTAGATTTTTTGAAGTGTTACACTCTTGAAAAATTGTATATTGTGTATTGTGTTTCATAATTTAGTTGTGTATACAGTGTTGTTGTTGTTCAGTCGCACAGTCGAGTCCGATTCTTCGCGACCCCATGGACCAGATCACGCCAAGCCTTCCTGTTTTCCGCCGTCCTCTGAAGTTGGCTTAATTTCATGTTCTTTGCATCTATGACACTGTCTAACCATCTCATCCTTTGCCGTCCCTGTCTTCTTTGACCTTCAATCTTTCCCAGCATCAGGGTCTTCTCCAGTGAGTGCTCCCTTCTCATTGGGTGGCCAAAGTATTTGAGCTTCAGTTTCATTATCTGGCCTTCCAGGGAACAGTCAGGGTTGATTTCTTTGAGGATTGACTGATTTGTTCTTCTTGCAGTCCAAGGGACTCTCAAGAGTCTTCTCCAGCACCATAGTTCAAAAGAATCTATTCTTCGGCGCTCGGCCTTCCTTATAGTCCAACTCTCGCAGCCATACATGACTACTGGGAATACCATTGCTTTGACCATGCGGACTTTTGTTGGCAGGGTGATGTCTCTACTTTTTATCATGCTGTTTAGGTTCGCCATCGCTTTCCTCCCAAGGAGCAGGCGTCTTTTAATTTCATGGCTGCAGTCACAGTCTGCGGTGATCTGGGATCCCAGGAACGTGAAGTCTGTCACTACTTCCACGACTTCCCCTTCTATTTGCCAAGGAGTGATGGGGCCGGATGCCATGATCTTAGTTTTTTTGATGTTGAGCTTCAAGCCCACTTTTGCGCTCTCCTCTTTTACTCTGAGCAAGAGGCTCTTTAGATCCTTTTCACTTTCAGCCATTAGAGTGGTATCATCTGCATATCTGAGGTTGTTGATCTTTTCCCCAGCAATCTTAATTCCCGCTTGTGATTCATCCAGGCCAGCATTTCGCATGATGTACTCTGCATATATATTAAATAAGCAAGGTGACAATATACATCCTTGTCGTACTCCTTTTCCTATGCTGAACCAATCAGTTGTTCCATATCCGGTTCTAACTGTCGCTTCTTGGCCCTTATACAGGTTTCTCAAGAGACATGTGAGGTGGTCTGGTACTCCCATCTCTTTAAGGACCTGCCATAGTTTGTTGTGATCCACACAGTCAAAGGCTTTAGCATAGTCAATGAAGCAGAAGTAGATATTTTTCTGGTACTCTCTTGCTTTTTCCATAATCCAGCGAATGTTGGCAATATGATCTCTCGTTCCTCTACCTCTTCGAAACCCAGCTTGTACTTCTGGTAGTTCTCTATCCACGTACTGTTGAAGCCTAGCTTGTAGGATCTTGAGCATGACCTTGCTAGCGTGTGATATGAGTGCAATTGTGCGATAGTTCGAACATTCCTTGGCATTGCCCTTCTTTGGGATTGGAATGTATACTGACCTTTTCCAATCCTGTGGCCACTGTTGCGTTTTCCAAATTTGCTGGCAAATTGAGTGCAGCACTTTAACAGCATCATCTTTTAAGACTTTGAATAGCTCAGCTGGAATACCATCACCTCCACTAGCTTTGTTGTTAGTAATGTTTTCTAAGGCCCATTTAACTTCACATTCCAGGATGTCTCGCTCGAGGTCAGTGATTATACCATCGTGGTTGTCAAGGACATCGAGGTCTTTCTTGTATAGTTCTGTGTATTCTTGCCATCTTTTAGCCTTTTGATACTGTCCATGGGGTTTTCTTGGCAAAAATACTGGAGTGGGTTGCCATTTCCTTCTCCAGGGGATCACGCTTGGTCTGAGTTCTCTGCTGTGGCCTGTCCGTCTTGGGTGGCCCTCCATGGCATAGCCCACAGCTGTCTCTAGTTCCAGCTCCTCCCAACCTAGCAGTTCGAAAGCAAGAAATTGCAAGTAGATAAGTAGGTACCACTTCGGTGGGAAGGTAACAGTGTTCTGTGCACCTTGGTGTTTAGTCATGCTGGCCACATGACCACAGAAACGTCTTCGGACAGCGCTGGCTCTTTGGCTTTGAAATGGAGATGAGCACCGCAACCCTAGTTATTAGTATACAGTGTACCTCTCACTAAATATAATCGCTGCTTATATCATTTAGGACAGGGATGTCAAACATGCAGCCCAGGGGCCTAATCAGGCCCTCAGAGAGCTGCAATCCGGCCCACAAGGCCCTAGCTGTTTTCTGCTTCCTTTTCCAGTTCTGCTACTGCTACATCACAGCTTACTTTACCAGCCTCTCAATTGCGCAGGAGAGATAGAAAGGCAAGCCTCTCCTGTGCAAGGTTTGCAGCTTACAGATACACACCTGAACGGCGTACTCAAGATTGCTACAGCACAGACATTTTGATGCAATAATTCAGAGCAAGAGGTGTCAGTTATCAGACACAGTTAAATAGACAAAATATTGCAAGAGTGCTAGTGTTTTAAGCAGGTTTTATTTAAAGTTTAAGAGATCTTTACTTGTGTTTGTCTGTGTCCTTTGTAAAGTTTATATCTCCAATACCTGGCATTACATTTTATGACACATATGGCCCGGCCCAGCAAGGTCTCATTTATGTCAGATCCGGCCCTCATTACGAATGAGTTTGACACCCGTGATTTAAGATATTCTTCTCAATTGATATGTAACCTTACTATATACAGTGCTTCCACCTGGAGGCTGGCAACCCTATTGCCAGGCCAGGCCTATTTCATGCTGAAAATTATCTTAGGCTATCCCTGATTTCCTAGCATTTTTGGTTCTGTTGGAGGGGCCTTTTGATTCTGTTTTCCTAAAGGAATGTCGGCCTGTATTGATAATGCTAAACCCTAACCCAGATCCTTCCTTCTTCAGCATACAGTTCCTGGACACACTTAAGCAGATCAGCTCCCCACCTCATGCCCTCCTCCAGACTTCACTCACCTTTATATGAACGAAATGCTTTCATTTCCTGGAGGCAGGGCTAAACCAAAACACCCCCACAAGCAAAACCTTGAACACTGAAAGTTTTGCTGTCTGCTTTATTCACCTTTCCCAGCAAAATAAAGAAAAACAGGCATCAAAAGTTTGGAAAATTCTGCACTAGGCATTCCGAATGTCTCCGAACACCAGACCAACAGGTGTAAGGACTAAAGATTCGAAAAGTCCTGTGCAATGTGCCGTGTGCTAGCTCTATGTTTATTTATTAATTAATTAATTAATTAATTAATTAATTAATTAATTTGTATCTTGCCTTCCCTGGCAGCTTACATTAAAAATTAAAATATATTAAAACGCAAATTTCTTAAACACAATGCACATCATAAAAACTCATATATATGACAAATAACAAATAAGGTGCATTTAAAGTGCTAGTGGCGATAACAATACATCATGTTCCCTATAGGCCATGATGTAGCAAATGTAATGAAAAATTATGGCCAGAGGCTCTTGCTGTTGACATCACAGGCTGTTGCTGTTGGCATAGAGGGCCTTGCCCCAGTTCAAATATTATTGGTAGCAGCTCCTAATCAAAGGCCTGGTGGAAGAGCTCCATTTTGCAGGCCCTGCAGAACTGTAATGTCTTCTGATGTCTTCTGGGAGCTCATTCCACCAGTATGGAGCTGCTACAGAGAAGACCCTGGCAGCAGCCAGTTTTGCGTCTTTCTGTCCAGGGAGGGTCAAGCAGTTTTGCAATCCCGACCTCAGTGCTCTCTGGGGAACGTGCAGGGAAAGGCGGTCCCTCAGGTAGACAGGCCCCAGAGCATATAGTAGGCTTGCTAAGTCCCTCCGGGGGGCAGGGAAACCCCCGCCCCAGAGGCCCGTTACCCGCCGGCTGCGGATCGGACCCCGGTGGGAACCCCACCCCCAAAGCATGCGACGTGCCCGGCATCAGCACGTCACCCGGAAGTAACACAGTCACGTCGGGTGCGTTGGGGATGGGGACGCAGTCATCCGAGGGAAAACTCTATGGTTTTCCCTCGGATGATTGTGGGCCCGCCCCCGGCGTCCCCGACATGGTTGCATCACTTCCGGGTGATGTGGTTGCAGCACACGTGCACTCCCGGAGCGGCGCTGGAGTCCCCCACTGTACATACAGCGGGGACTTGGCAACCCTATCATATAGGGCTTTAAAGGTCAAAACCAGCACCATGAAGCGGATCTGGTATGCTATCAGCAGCCAGTGCAGTGCCTTCAGCACAGGCTGGATGTACTACCGCACAGGGAAACCCATCAACAGCCTGGCTGCTGCATTTTGCACAGATGCAGCTTCCAGATTTGCAACAAGGGCAGCCCCATGTAGAGAGCATTACAGCAGTCCAATCTCAAGGTGACCATTGGGTGGATCACTGTTGCCAGATCATTGTGTTCGAGGAAGGGAACCAACTGCCTAATCAGTATATGTACCCAGAGTGCCATTTCTAACAGAATGCAGTCCACAGCCCATAAGAAGTAGCATCTTAGTCAAACACAGATGCCACTATTGATAAACGGGCAAGCAAATCTGTGGTGGCAGAATGTTTCTATTTATTATTTATTAAACTAATAGCAACTGTTCTGAGAAAACAAGACAGAAGGCTTTTAAAGGCCTCTTCGAACACTTTGTGGAGTCAGTAAAACCATGGCAGTGGTACTTTCCCATCATGTTTGTAGTTTGGATTATTAATATGCTCCCCCCTTAAAGGTGCCTGACCTATTATTCTGCTTCATCTCCTTCCTTTTTTTGGACAATCGCCACAACAGCAGTTGCAAAAATCATTTTTAAGTTACTGTTGAAATGATTGGTTGGTTAAATCCATGCATATGATTAATAACTGTGCAAGTGCAAAAGCAGATGAAATATGAATGTGCATAGGCAGCATAACAGTTCTGTGCTGTGCATGTGCAAAATAAGGCACCAGGACTTGCTTGTACAGCTAGCAGGCAATACAGCCACTGCGCAGCCACCAACTGGCTCACAAGTAGTTCAAGACATTTGCTGAGCAAATGGGCAAAGTCAAATCTCGGGCTTGACTCACTGTATTTTGCAACCATTGAGCATGGGAGATTCAACTGCTGAACTCGCTTGCAGAAAAAAAATTGCAACATCCCTAGAAAGATCTCAGACTAAGCACTTTGGCATGCTGTCTGAGTGAGAAGAGATGCTTTTTGCAGGTCCTGCCAACATTGATGACATTTAACTTACCATAGCCACTGTAGTTGACATTCCCCCAACATGAAGGCTTTTCAGGCTTTAAAAAATTACTAAATCACATTATAGCAATTTATTGATAGAATTTAATGAGTCTCAGGGTTTTTTTTCCCATTGTGGAGTTATAACAGGAAAGGTACAAGTGTTTTGAGGATGTCCCCAATGACTATGTGAGTAACTAACAGAGCAAACCTAAGCAGAGTTACATCTTTCTAAGCCCAACAGACTTAGAAGGGTGTAACTCTATATCGGATAGCACTGTAAAGTTACTCCTGTCTTAGTCCATTGATATCAATGAATTTAGACTGGGGTAATTCTGCAGAGGATTGCACAATTTACCTCTGAATCAGTGGATAAATTATACAAAAAGTAATAATTTGTCAAACATTATCTAATATAGAACTGTACTGTTCGGCTCTTAATCAAATGATAAATTATATAATCACTCATCTAACGGTTTATAAGTGACTTGTAGTTGTGCTGTTGGAGTCTATAGGCTGATTCCGCATTGGCTTTTCCCTCCCGTATTTTACGAAACCCACATTGGGACATAAATTCCCCTCTGCATTGCATGCTGCTTTCACTTCCTTTGATTATCGGGTTTTATGGTAACTTCCACACTCTATGCCACTTTCGAGTTCTTTGATCGTGGGATTTTATTGTATCTTCTGCATAGATTTATGGCCGTTTTATGGCCATTCAGGGGTGACTTTGCAGTCAATATGGCGTTGCCCCGAGATATTCGAATGTGGTTTTGAGCCACATCTACTTCTGTTCCAGTGTGGGTTTGGTAAAACAACGGAGCGGATGCTAGATGCAGAATGGGCCCCAGTTGAGAAAATGTGGAGCAAATGCTAGAGGCAGAATCACCCTATGCCTGTCCCTTTGCTTTCTGAGCTGCGGCTGGAGCTTTGCCTGTGACAATTACACTAGTGCTTCCATCCTGGTCAGTTGTTTGGCCCTGTGGGCCAGGGTGGGGGAGGAAGAGAGAGTTGGCTCTCTTCCTGCAACAGGACACCTTTTTTTCTCCAGCCTCTTCCAGCAGAGCGCTTTCCCTAATCTAAGACTTGAGCTGGCAAAAGAGTCAGGAATGATGGTAAAAGTCAGCGAGGGGCACCCGGCAGTAGGCTTCACATGTCCCTGAGCCGACCCAACTGTCCTGGTCGATTAAAAAAAAATGTCTTGATTGAAGAATCAACCCGAACAGCTGCTTGGGGACGAGATCAAGCCATGGGTCAGGAAGTTGCATCAGCACAATCCCCTGGACTGAAGACTGCGTGGTGTATGGAACAGTTTTGTAAATATTGTTACTGTACCTTTGCAGCCTACTTTCTTTTTCTGAGTTCTGACCTAGCAGTTCTAGATTGGCAGATGCAGTCAGGACTGTGCTCTAGGCCTGGTTGTCAGTAAGCAGGGATTGATCTCTAGTCAGTAAGCAGGGATTGTTCTCTAGCCAATTTGGTGTAGTGGTTAAGTGTGCGGACTCTAATCTGGGAGAACTGGGTTTGATTCCCCACTCCTCCACTTGCAGCTGCTGGATGACCTTGGGCAAGCCATAGTTCTGACAAGAGCTGTCCTTGAAAGAGCAGTTCTTGAAAGAGCTCTCAGACCCACCTACCTCACAGGGTGTCTGTTGTGGGGAGGGGGAGGGAAAGGAGTTTGTAAGCCACTCTGAGACTCCAAGTGAAGGGCAGGGGATAAATCCAATCTTCATCTTCTTCTTCTTCTTCTACCTGTAACCTCTTATTTTGGCCCAGCTGAGGCCTCACATTATCTTTGTGTCTCTTAACAGAGCCAGTAGCGTAGACTGGGGAGAAGCTGTGGACTGTGCACAGTACCATCTCAGACAGGGATGCTGGGCTTCCTGCTATAGCGGAAGGCCTCCCAGCAATTCCCTTTGATGCCTGCTGGTGCCTCAGGCACCGGCAGGAGGAATTTGTCATTTCCAGTGTAAACAGGGTTCGGAAATGCCTGGAGATTTGGGGGCAGTGCCCATGGAGGGGGGAATTTGGGGAGGGATTTCAGCTAGCAACTATGGTCTACCGTAGAGTCCGCCCTCCAAGCAATGTTCCCTCTAAGCTGGGTTAGTGTGAGCTAGCTCACAGTTGTTTAGCCTCCAGCATTTTTGACTTAGCTCCAGAGCAAACTAACATAGTAAGTAGCCAAATCGTTCGCTCACAACTTTAATGCCAGTAGCTCACAAAGTAGAATTTCTGCTCACAAGACTCCACAGCTTCGAGGGAACATTGCCTCCAAGGTATCCATTTTCTTCAGGGGAACTGAGCTCCATTGTCTGGAGATCAGCCGTAATTCTGGGAGATCTCTAGGCTCCAGTTAGAGGTTGGCAAGTGTAACCCAGAAGTGACATAGGACGCTCTAGCATTCTGCAAAAAGTCTATGGTAAAACAACAGGGTCTGTGCGAAATGCTAGATCGTCCTCCTGTGACATAGGTACATAGGGGTGACACTGGCTTGCCAGGCCCTGCCCACCATGGCTAGCAACTCTAATTTCAGTGCCTTCTTCGATAGCAGAAGGGAATGTAATGTCAACTCTTGCGATCTGCAGGCAGTATGGAGTTTCTGTACTGGTCAAGCTAGTAAAATTAGCTGGAGCCTGGGCCACTGGCATTGTCCTGAAGGAAGAAAAGCAGAGTATCCTAGCCTGCTGACCTCAGGTACTGTGAATGTGTCATCAGCTCGGCCTAGCCTACAAGGAGTAAATGTGAGCAAAGACCAGACACAGCCTCAGGGTTGTCAACTCTGGGTTGGGAAATACCTGGAGATTTGGGGGTGGAGCCTGAGAAGGGCGGGTTTGGGAAGGGGAGGGACCTCAGGAAGGTAAAATGCCATAGAGTCCAGCCTCCAAAGGGGCCATTTTCTCCAGGGGAACTGATCTCTATCACCTGGAGATCAGTTGTAAGTGCAGGAAATCTCCAGATACCACTTGGAGGTTGGAAGAAGAGTTTGTTTTTATACCCCCCCCTTCTCTACCCTAAGGAGTCTCAAAGCAGTTTACAACTGCCTTCCCTTCCTCTCCCCACATCAGTCACCTTGTTAGACAGGTGGAGTTGAGAGAGTTCCAGCAGAACTGTGACTGGCCCAAGGTCACCCAGTAGGCTTCGTGTGGAGGAGAAGTGGGGAATCAAACCCGATTCTCCAGATTAGAGTCCTCCACTCTTAACCACTACACCACATTGGTAGCTCTACACAGCCTTCTAGTGGGAACCAAGTTTAATAATGTTTTAACACCTCCCCCAACAGTCTGGAATATCTGCTGAACAGCAGGAGATTAACCATTAGGTTATCCCAGAATTAGAGCAGTGGTCGGGACCCTCAGCTGGGTCACAAGGGCCCTATAAATCTGCCATTTTCTTCCTTTTAGAAGGACTTGCTGCAGAGAAGTGCAAGCTTGCCATGCTTCATTCATCTCATTGTACACATACTGAGAAAAACAGCAGGTTAGCACAGTGGAATTATTCAGTGGCGAAGAATATTCTGCCATAGCTATGACCCTTGTGCAAACAAATAACCAGAATAATCTGTCACGCTGTACAAATCACACTTGGAACTACTGTCTTCTTATGCAGTTCTACTTACAACCAAAAATAATACACATAACACATGGTTTTGCCATGACATGAAGTCTATGAAGTCTACAAGTATGTTCAGTATCCAACATACTAGTAGGCTTCATGTCATTTTGAATCTTGCCAGAACTGGGTCGAGCTCCATCACTAAGAAAAGTGGCCTGATGAAGCCCTAAAAAACGGCAAAGCAACCTAGGCATGCCGTTGCCGCTCCTTTGATTCACGCTACAGCTAGTCTTGAGCTCATGCCATCTATTGCGTGCTTTCTTCTGGAAACTCTTCTCTGCACCATAAGCTGGTGACCGCATCAATCTGAAGAGAGACTTGTACTTTCAAGGACTATTAAGTTACTATTCAACTGGTGCAGATGTCATTTATGCATGGTGGCAAAACCATTTGTTATGTGTATTATTTTTGGTTTTAAGTAGAACTGTATAAGAAGACAGTTGCCTCAAGTGTGATTTGTACAGCGTTTGCACAACTGTATTCACTGTATTTCCATTTTTGTGTGGTTCTATAGCTATGACCTGACCAGTCGTCGATTTGGGGGGGATCGCGGGAGATCGCGGGGGATCACCGTCCCCCCAAGCGGGGGCGGGGCACACAATGAAGCCCCACCCCCTGCTTCCAGCCTCAGAGTCCATTGTCCCTTCATCTTCTTCCAAATATGATGTTATTGCCTTCATCATTTCATCTCTTATATCTTCATTTTCCTTCTCTTTAATGCCCCTGAATCTCAGATGGGTTTGCATCCTTCTGAACTCCATCATTGTTTCTGATCTTCTAAATTGCTGAGTCAAAGAATCCTGTTTTTCTTCCACTTGTTGCATCTTCTCTTCCACTTCCGTAGTTTTGGTTGCATTAGCCTGAATCTCCTTTTTGACTCCTTCTATTTCTTGCTTGATTGAAGTTATCTCAGTAGTGACCAAATCTTTAATTGCCGCTATGTTCTTCTCCTGAACCTCTCCACCGCCAAGCTTGACGGGGGCTCGGCGAGAGCTGAAACCAGGGCAGCTGCCAGAATTGTTGGGGGGAGGGATTGAAAACAAAGTATAAATGCCTGGATTTTCTGTGTATTTTCTGTAGCAATGTGGTCATCTGCCCCTATGCTTGGTTTATAGCTGTTTAATATAGCTGGTCTTGGTTTATAGCTGTTTTTTCTCCTTGGAATTGCCTACCAATGTTCCCTCTAAGCTGTGGATTTTGCTACTGCGTCAGTTAGTTTGCCTCTGGAGCCCTCCTTCCTGAGTGAAGAGAAAAATATGTGAGCCAGAGGCTTAAAAGCTGTGAGCTAGCTCACACTAACTCAGCTTAGAGGGAACACTCCTGGTAACTGGAATGTGAATAGCTACATATTTTGTACTTCATCTATTACCAAACAGCTTTCCTTTTTGGCACTCTGGTACTAGGTCTTCACTGATGTGCTTGTTGTTGCTTTTCTCTCAACAGCTTTTCTACTGAAAATAGATAAAATTGTGTTGAACTTCTATCCTTTTTACCTGACATGGGTGGTTTGTTTGTTTCCCCCCACATGTGCCATCAGATAGGCTCGCCAGCGCTGAGTTGGCAATACCTTGGAGATTTTGGAGGTGGAGCCTGAGTGGTGGGTTTAGATTCAGAGGAATTAGCTGTGTTAGTCTGTTGCTGCAAAATAGTCCAAGAGTTCAAATAGCACCTTTAAGACTAACAAATAGCACCAAGTGAAATAATGTGCTGCTTTCAGACTGAACAAAATCCACTCACTGCTAGTGATGATAATAAAAAAAAATTTAAATGGGAGGGTTCAATGTGAAGAAAGGCAACCGGTGAGGGAGGGAGGGAGGGACAGAGGGAGAGAGGGAGACCATGAGCTGAATTAGATTATATGGAACCAGAAAAGTATGTTTGAATACTTAGCCATCTACTTCCAGTCATTCAACCATGGAATCCAATCCAAGTGTTGTAATTCCTAATCAGGGTCTTTTTGAAAGAAAATAAAATCCCAAATTAGCACAGAAAAAATCTAATCCTTAAAAGAACCTTTTCAGAAGAATCCAAAATAATTTCCCTTTAATTCCCCTTATCCCAGATGCATCTCTTTCCTGCCTCCCTTCCTTTTTTAACGTGGGGTGTGTGTGTGTGCTTGAGTGTGTGTGTGATTAGGTCTCAAAGTAAACAGCAGAGCAGGGCTTGTCAGAAGACTCTCCCCCTCCCCCCCCCCAGAAGTATACATGCATAGGAAAGCTCATACCTGGAATAAAACTTTGTTGGTCTTAAAGGTGGTCTTAAAGGACTCTCTCTCTTTCTTGTGTACTCTCTCTCTCTCTTTCCTTCCCCCTCCCTCCCTCTCTCTCTCTCTCCAAAAGAGGGAAGAGAAGCTTAGCAACACAGCAACAGCCCCAGAAGAGGAAGCAGGAGAAAGCATTGAGTGAGCTTTTCTCTGGTGCGCATGCTCTTTCTTTTTCCTTCCCCCTCGCTTCCTCCCCAAAGAAAGGAAGAGAGGCTTAGCAACACAGCAGCAGCTCCAGAAGAGGAAGCAGATGAGAGCGGAGGAAGTTTTTATCTGGTGCGCACATGTACACTTTCTTTTTCCTTCCCCCTCGTTTTCTCCCTAAAGGAGTTCTTGCGGGCCGGATTCTAGCCCTGCAGGGGCTGGATACGGCCCATGGGCCGCATCTTTGACACACCCGGATTAGATTATAATAACACTGGCTCCCCTGCTTCCTGTCACATGATTTGGATCTCATCTGACTTCTTGTCACATGCTTACCACTTGGTGGGTTGCAGGTCTGGAAACACTGAAGGCCAGAGGGTGTGTCTTCCAGGTATGGATTTGATGCAGATGTTCACAGCCACAAGAGAGCTTGCTGTGGTTGATGTATCTGCAATCAGGGGTTTTCAGACAGATGATTTTAAAAAATATATCTTTTTAGGGAGCGGTGGCGCAGGCAATTCAACGCCTGCTTGTAAGATCTGAGCGAACAGTCATAGTGGCAGTTCGAATCCCCACCGCGGCCGGAGTGAGCTCCCGGCCCCAGTCCCGGCTCCCGCCAACCCAGCGGCTCGAAATTAACACCAAAGTAGAGAAATGGGTACCTGTCTTAGAGGCAGGGGGCACCCTCCTCCTGGTTCCGTGCCAGGAGGGTCGACGGCGGCGGCAGCAAGAAGTGAGAGAGATGGCAGCGAGAGGCAAGAAGAAGCGGCTTGGAAGAACATGGCGGCATCTGGTGGACTGTAGAGGCGACGACCAGTCGGAAAAAGGAGGCAGAGTCGGGATGACGCAACTATGAGGCTGGAGCCTGATAGCAGTGCGGCCGGCAGCCGCAGCCTGTAGCAGTGCGCGTCAACGGAGGACTACCAGGAAAAAGCCGGCCGATGGTTGCCGGCTGCTCGGAGCATCAAGACTGCGCCTGGAGCAGTCAGAAAAAAGAGGAAGGATTCCGCCGCTGGGGTGCTGTTAGGTAACACACACACCCCCGCACAAATTGTGGTCCTAGTTAGGTTTGACTACAGATGTAGTCCGATGTAAACCGCTCTGAGACCCATTAGGGGTTACGAGCAGTATAGAAATCACATGTAAATAAAAAGTAAATAAAAATTAGGTCTTTTGAGATGTTCCAGATCAGGAAGGATCAAATTCTGCAGATTTGAGCCTTAGCATAAAAGCTGAAATGATTCCTTGCGGTGACAGGCATTGATACTAGAGGACAGTGCAAAATCACAACATTTCTCAAGGTTTAGACATCGCTTTGGAATATTCCTTGGTCCAGAATACAAAACCAAAAAATTGGGATGTATTTCCGGCACTGTTGAAGAGTCATGCAGCAGGATACAATGGAAATGACCAGAGGAGAGAATTATTTTATTTATTTTTTATTTTTTATTTACATTATTTATAGTGCTCCTTTTTTACATGGACTCAAGGTGGATTAGACAAAGTGAGTCAGTACGATCAATAGAACTATGAGGACTTGGTGGGGTCAGGCAGGGAATCATAAAAGGCATCCTCTGCTGAAAAGGACACACAGCAGAAATCAGAGAAATCTGTCTGATGTGGTGGGTTAATCCATGTTGCAATGAAGAGACAGGTGTGAAGCTTTGCTGGCTGGGCTGGAGTTGTGAAGATGAATTTGAAAGCTCAGTCTCAAAGCAAAGCAAAGTCTGAACCAATGAAAACCCGAACCACTCTTGTTGGACGCAATTATCAGTAGCCAGAATAACGCAAACCGGGATCATCTTTGAAAGGGGACGAGCGCCTTTGTTCCTTTGAACTGTTTCTTCTCACCTGTGGCAGGATTTGGTAATCATATTATTTACATGGAAAAAACAACATGCTGCCAAGTTACTGTAGAGATAAGAATGTACAATATTGTACAAAGCAACCTCTTTCGCGATCACTTTAAGGCATTTGGCTGGCGCTCGCTGCCAAAGACGGCACGGCATCTGCTCTCACTTTAGCAGTTTATATTCTGAGTCTGGGGAGTGGAGACACCATCTCTGAAACAGCCTTTGGGGAACACTACTGAGTTTCTCTGCAGAGCTCTCCAAAAAAACAGGGAGGAAGAGGGGGCTGATATTATAGAAAACTTGAAAGAACCGGCTTCTGAGAAAGGAGCAACTCGCTGATTCCTAACGCCGAATATATTTCAAACCTTTGAGTGAAACATTAAAGCAGTTCTGAGAAACTAGAGCAATTATTAAATATGAATAGCTTTCAAGGTGGAATACAACCCAACCACTTTATTTTCCATTCATTTGATACATTATAAGGGAAAACACACGGCATCCTGCCTTCTTCTGCCAAAGTATATAAGGTAAAATATGCAATTCTGGGTTAAGGGGAGTCATTACTGAGGACATTTCTCCTCTGCTGGGTTCAAGATGCCAAGCCCTGTTCAGAAACAATTCTCCAAAAATCAGATTATGATTTCACCCACAAAACTCAAGTTTCTTCAGTTCTGAAAAGAAAAGGGGTGGTGGTGGAATGAATAAATCAGCAATGCGAAACAGACAGCAAAGCTTGGGGGAAATTGGCATGTCAGATAGTTTTCGTTTGAGAACCTGGAGATGCTGACCAGGAGCCTTCTGGATTCCTGGTTTTCAGGAAGCACAAGCCAAAGAAGATATTAAATTATAAATGCCAATAACTATTCAGGAACTCAGCCAGAGGGCATAAATCTCAAAAAAAGGCAGCAGATAATTGGTTGATGGAATCTCCGGTTCCGCATCAATATGTAATAGCCCCATGTGTGTCACAGAGCAGACAAGACCTTCCCCTTACTGTGCTGGAGTGGCTATTATGTCCTTTATGCAGCCTCATTGCCAGGATTTTTTGGGGGGGAGGGGGGCATGGCGACACAGCTATTTAAATTAAATTAGCAGTGCCCCCACCCCAATCTTCCCCCGGCTTAATCTCTCCCAGCCCTCCAGGTGCAGAGGGGAGGGAGAGGAATCATAGAATCATAGAATGTTAGAGTTGGAAGGGGCCTTGCAGGTCATCTAGTCCAACCCCCTGCACTCTGCAGGAGCATAGCTGAAAGATAGTCCCTACAACATACCCGAAAGATGGTCGTCCAGCCTCCGCTTGAAAACGAAGCAGTAGTAGCTGCTTGCCCTGGCTCTTCTTGCTTGGTGGGCTGGGCCAGTATTGTTGAAGTTGTGCCACCACTGCGTCGGCCTGAAGTGATTTCGATATCCCTCCTTCCTTCCACAGGAAGAGCTGCAGGAAGGAAGGAGGGTTAGAGAACTGCTTCAGACCTCCTTCCAGTGCGGCGCATGGCTAAGATTGTGGCTTAAGTTTGGGGTGGGGGACTCTGAAGATCCGATAGTGGTCTCAGCCCCTAAAGCCCCACTGATGGCTACAACCCTGCCTTTACAGATGTATTATAATTCTTGGAAGTAAGTAGTTCTACCTCCGATCTGTACAATTTACTTCCGTCCAAGTGTACTTCACTAAGACACCCTGGCTGAATCTGCATCTGCTGTGTAAAGCAGTTTCAGTCTGCTGCGGTGCCGTTGTACTCTGTTCCCCTTTCCCTCCCATTCTGGCTCAGAATAAAGGCTAGCTGTCTGCATCAGTCTTCACCATGGCAACCACGGGGGCGCAGGAGGGAGAGTGCATGCAAGAGGGGGGAGGCCTCCCGGGCGCCAGCAGGGCACTACACTGCAGGGAGGAAATGACACCCACAACTCCCCTGCAGAAAGTAAAGGGGGTGACCTGGCAGGGGGGAGAGGGGGGCTGGAAAGTGAACAAGCTGTGTGGGCGTGCTTCTAACCCACCAGCAAAAATAATATGATTGTAGCAAAATGTTCCCTAGCTGCTTTTAAACACAGAGATGACTGGAGGGGGGGAAATTCAGTTCCAGTTGTCTGCTTTTTGCTCACAGCGTCTCGAGGGCGGGGAGGAGCGATTGGAACTGCTTTAAATGAGATCCAGATAATGCAGTGGGATGCCTTAGTGACCTCGGAGTGGCCACTACAGGGCAATAAAATGATGCAGACAGCCAATGCTGAATCAATGCAATAGGACAGTGACGGCGGCGTGCAATGTAGACAGGAATTTGTGAGATGGTGTGAAATTGAAGGCACAGCAGCAGAAAAGACCAATGCAGATTGGACCTCTGAAGCGATGCTCACCTTTACCCTCCTAAGGAGCAGTTCAAAATAACATTGGCCCAAACATTTCTTTGGAATTCCCCCACCCCAAGATGGGGGAAGAAGTAGGTCCACCCACTTGGCTCAATACTTTACCATCTGCGGTCACACATATGCAGAACCTTCTGAAAATAGTGCTAATTGAGCTGCAGACAACCATCTAATGTTAGTCTTATGTTAGCCAGTTTGGTGTAGTGGTTAGCCAATTTGGTGTAGTGGTAAAGTGCACAGACTCTAATCTGGAAGAACCAGGTTTGTTTCCCCATTCCTCCACAGGCAGCTGCTGGATGACCTTGAGCAAGCCATAGTTCTGTCAGAGCTGTTCTCTCAAGGACAGTTCTGGAAAGAGCTCTCTCACCACCACCTACCTCACAGGGTGTCTGTTGTGGGGAGGGGAAGGGAAAGGAGTTTGTAAGCCGCTCTGAGACTCCGAGTGAAGGGTGGGGTATAAATCCAATCTCCTCCTCCTCCTCCTCTTCTTCTTCATTGTTGTTGTTTTATATAGGTTTTAATGATGATATTATGTTTAACTATGTTTAAATTATTGTTTTTATTAGGGCTTTTTTTGTAGAAAAAGCCCAGCAGGAACTCATTAGCATAATAGGCCACACCCAACAACAGAAACTCATTAGCATATCCAGCCACACCCCTGACAGCATGGCTCATTAGCATATTAGGTCACACACCCCATGTTACCAGAAGTGTGGTCATCCAGCCACACCCACCTTTTGCTTCTTATTCTTTTTACCTTGTTTGTTGTCAAAACCCAGGGCTTTTTTTTTAGCAGGAACTCCTTTGCGTGTTAGGCCACACAATCCTAATGAGTTTCTGCTGTTGGGTGTGGCCTATTATGCTAATGAGTTCCTGCTGGGCGTGGCCAACTTGGGAGCCAGCTGGAACTCTGTTCCTGTGCGTTCCTGCCCAAAAATAGCCCTGGTTTGTTTTTTTTGTTTTTTTACAATTATTTTTATTGTATTTTACTTATGCATTACATCATGCATAAATCGCTTCTACATTCATCAACATCTTTACAGAGTTTTCACATACCATCATTATACATTATGTTCTTTTGTCCAAAAAATAGCCCTGGTTTTTATATGCATTGTTGTAACTTGCCCTGAGACTGCTGGGTTGGGGGGGGGGGGTATAGAAATCAAATAACTAAATAAAACTCAGTGAGTTTGTAATGGTTACTCTAGGACTTCTGTTTCTCCTAGGCTCTATAGTATACCATAGAGTCTGCCCTCCAAAACTGCCATTTTCTCCAGTGGGACAGATCTTGGTAATCTACAGATCAGTTGTGATTCCAGGAGACCTCCAGGCCCCACCCAGAGGTTGGCAACTCCACCAGACAATGTAAACCAATATACTGGAATACTTCAGCCCTGTGGGCCCTGGGGCGGTTTTCTTTCTTTTCACTCCCCCCCCCCACACCCCTGTTATTTCACTTGAACACCTGCCTTGATTCACTTACAAAACCTACCCGGAATTGTTGCTTTGTAGGCACCCTTCTGCCGTATAACAGCTGCCTACCCTTGTGGCCTGATGGTATGCACATGCCTGGACAACTGACCTGAGGGGAAGTGAGGGGAGGATAGTCTTGCCCCACAGCAGGGGGCTGGGTAGGGACTTCTTGGTTCTGCCCAATTATGATTATATGACGTCTGGACACAGGAGGTGGCCATTAGCCTGCTCTATCCCCCCAAACCTTCTATTTCCCCAACAGTGCAATTGTAAGGACAGTTGCACCCTTCTGCTCCTAGTGAGCTCAGCGGACGTGGAAGGCTGTCTGCTTAAGGTGGCACTTGGGGAAAAATACTCAGAACGTTTTAACTGGAGCTGTGGGATGTATCTCAAACATGGCAAATGTAAAAGATTGACTGAACTGAGGAGAAACAGTACATCAGCTCTGAGCAAAAGCTAGGCACGGTAAAGCAGACTGTGACGATTTGTACTCTTTATGGTGAGGTTACAGTGAAATTAGCAGAAGTGTTTCGCAGCTTGCACCATTTACATTATTAATAGAATCTCGGGTATTTCACTTAGCTAACATTATAAAATCAGGAGAAGGAGATCTCACAGGAATGATATAAAAGCAGAAAACGTAAAATATTTAATAATAGGATATTGTAAATCAAATGATGAAGACTCTTTCGAACAGTGGATGATCCACAGGTAGAGTTGGGTAGGGGAAATGTGTCCTTGTTCTTTCCCTTGGACACCTCTGCAGCTTTCAAGCTCGAACATCATCGTCAAAGAAATGGCTGAAGGATCTGATGCGTGTGTATCAAGGATGCCCCTAAAATGATGGTGACTATCATTGCTACAATTTATATATCGCTTATCCAAGTGCCAAGAGTCTTGTACAGAGCATAAAAATGCACAATTAAAAAAAAACTTTGTTCAAAATCGAAATACAAACTTCAGTGGAAGTGATATTGTGCAATCCTGGCTGTTGGTTCCGGTCTAGAGGCATTTTATTTTTAAACTTTTTGTTTCTATTTTTCTACCTTACCTGTTTTATTCTATCTATTATCTGTTGTTTTCTCTAGAAGCATGTGGAATTAATGTTTCTACTTTTGGTATGCAGGTTTGTTGACTAGGCTCGTGGATTAGACTTCAGCCTGTTTAGGCTTCACCCTGCTGATAAGGCTATGCTTGTGGAACTGGAGTTCAGGGTCGGGAAGAAGAGAAGCCAGCCTTGAGAGTCTTTGTCTGTTTATAAAGCTTTGATAAGGATATTTAGACATGCCTCCAATGCCATGACTCCAATTCCACAACCTACATTGGGAACCCCACTGATTACGTGAAAAAGCCCTACTAAGCCAAGGTGTCGATGGAAAAGACAATTCAAGGGGTTAATCTGTACTACAATTACTACATCTACAAGGAGCAGTAGCAGCAGTAGTAGTAATGTGCTGGATACATGTATTTATTTATTTATTTATTTTATTAAACATATGAATTGCCCACCCTGCAAACAGGCTCTGGGCGATTTACAACATTATAGAGATTAAAAATACAAGTAATATATAATCAAAATTTCTGACAATAAATAAAATGTCAAAACCAATCAAGATGGCAAGAAAGTAATCCTCCTTTGTTGGCTACACCGCTATCCCACACAGTAGGGCATGGAAGGGTATGTGGGGGCCATAGAAGGGGAAAGAGAGAGGGTGCCAGTCTTAACCTCCCGTTGCTGCCCTCCACTAAAAGCCTGGCGGAACATCTCTGCCTTACGGGCCCTGTGGAATTGCATCAGATCCCGCAGGGCCCTGATCTCATTCGGCAGAGAGTTCCACCAGGTCAGGGCCAGGACCAAAAAGGACTGGAAAAATCAAGTTTTACCACAATGGCTGGAACAAAGCAAGAATGAGCAGTAAGGTGTGCTCCCCCTATGAGCCCTGGAGAGCTTTACGTTCTTCTGTCCAACATCTCCTGGTGGCCCCCAGCCTGAGGGATGTCCACTTAGCCTCAACCAGGGTGAGGACTTTTCCAGCCCTTGCCCCCAGCCTGGTAGAACATGCTCCCACTTGAGATCAGAGCTCTGAGGGACTTACTACAGTTCCACGGGGCCTGTAAAATGAAGCTGTTCTGCCAGGACCTTGGTTGAGATGGTGAACGTTCAACCATTCTGGCCTCCCCTGTCCATAGCGCCTTTCCCAGAGCCCTTACTGTTCTGGATATTACTTGGGCACTGGAGTTTTTTGAGGTAACTATTCCTGCCTGACATGAGGTATAGAATTTTGTCATCATCTGTTGCTGTCATCTTTTGTTTTATTGTTTTAATGGCTTGATGGTTTTATGGTGTTAAGCCACCTTGAGCCCATTTTGGGGCAGGGCGGGGTGTAAATTAAATCAAATAAATAAATAGATAAATGCGTAACACCACAGAGGGCACTTAAGAGGCACATCTTATAAGGATCCAAAGAGTTTCTTTCAGTTCCAATTCACATTTTGAATTAGAGTTGCCAAGTGTATCTTCGCCAGGAGCGGGGGGCTCCCGGCCAGCGGCCAGTGCGCGCACATGCATGCAAAGCGCGCGCGCACCGCACGAACATCACCCGGAAGTGACAGGAGGACGCCAGGCACGCTGGGGGCAGGGGCGGGGCCATACAAGGGAAAACCATAGAGTTTTCCCTTCTTTAGCCATGGCCCCACCCCCAGCGTGCTCGGCGTGCCCACATCACTTTCTGGTGGCACGCACGCAAGGGTGGGGTTCCCCCCGGGGCCCGATTCCGCAACGTCGGAAATCGGGCCTCCAAAGCAGGGGTTTACCCGCCACTCGCCCCCACTTGGCAGCCCTATTTTGAATGTGTGTACCAAAGGAAGGTCCTAAGTGTACTTCAGTGTTCTACCAGACCCCCAGGACTTTCTTTTCCAAATCTCACCTATCACTCAAATAGTCATTTGCAAATTTAGAATTTCTGTCCCAGGGTGCCCAGTTTTGAGAGAGGGTATTGAGAACCGCCACAAAAATGGCTGCCATGGGAGGTGGAACCCATCACTAAATGGCTGCCATGGGGGGGCAATTATAAAAGGTTGGGAGGTCTCAAGCCAAGCATTCTCCTATGGTAGCGGCAGCTGTTGCTTCATGGCACCTAGCAGACGTGAAAGGTGATGCCTCGTGGGATACTTCTGAAGCACATCTTGCTCCACTGAGGCAGATAAAAGCCAAGATGGGCTCTTTGCTTTGAGGAAATGGGTGCCACGAAACACTACAGTGCCCAGAGGCGCCATGTTGGGGACAACTGCTCTGTCCTCTAGACTAAAAAAGGACATGGTATGCAGATCATCTGAGTTTGTGATCCCAATGTGGAAGAGCTGGTTGATGAGGGTTTCTCTTTGTTCCTATTGCAGCAGGTTCCAAAGTGGAAGTGTTTCCGGACCCAACGGCACTCTAGAGTTGCCAGCCTCAAGGTGGTGCATGGAGATCTCCTGCTATTACCACTCATCTCCAGGCAACAGAGATCAGTTCACCTGGAGAAAACGGCCACTTCAGAAGTTGGACTCTATGGCATTATGCCCAAAACCCTGCCCCCCAAATCTCCAGGTATTCCCAGCCTGGAGCTGACAACCCTACTGTACTCCTACAACTGCAGTCACTGCAGCAATGCCAAGTTATGCCTTGACCAGTTACAAGTTTTTTTGTGTGTGTATTTTGTGTGTCTGTGTGTGCATGCCTGGAAGACATGGTTGACTTCTGGTGATTCCTAGTGGGACTTGGACATTCAGAGAGGTGGCTT
Organism: Gekko japonicus; assembly: GCF_001447785.1. Lineage (NCBI taxonomy): Eukaryota > Metazoa > Chordata > Lepidosauria > Squamata > Gekkonidae > Gekko > Gekko japonicus. Next base: position 528,132 of record NW_015165849.1, on the reverse strand, counting down.
GCCATTGCCTGCCCCTGAGTCCCAGCCCTGGTATTCCTTGGAGGTCTCCCTTCCAAGTACTTGCCAGGGTCGGCCCTGCATAGCTTCCAAGATCTGACAAGGTTGGGCTTGCCTGGGCTATCCAGGTCAGGGAAACCAGTCACATCTTGTATGCAGCGTGTACAGAAGCAAGAGTCTGGAAACCATCATTCATGTGTTTATGAATCTGAGAGCTCAAATTTACCATGTGCTCTTGGGGGAGCTGTCCTTGAAAACTGTCCAGTAGCTTCAGGTGTTTCAGAATGAAGGAACCTGGGAGGGGTCCAAGCTCAATGGCAAGGCACACATAACATGTCAGGTCCAAAGTCCAATTTATTTATTTATTTATTTATACTTATATTTATACCCCCGCCCACCCTGTAAACAGGCTCTGGGCGGCTTACAGAAGACAGCAGAGTATGCTGAATTAGCATAAAACCATGAAACATTAAAATAATATAAAATACATTACAACAATAACATTTAAAGTGCTCGCAGTATTAACATAGATGGCGTGAATTTCCATTCCAGCGATCTCCTGATCTTACGGCCAGTCCTATGGTCCATATATTAAATGGTGTAGTCCATAGTCCATAGTGGGCCAGTCCCATTCCAGATGTTCAATGGAATAGTTGGTGGTAACGGTGGTGGTGGCAGCGGCTCCTATTTGAAAGCCTGGCAGAAGAGCTCTGTCTTGCAGGCCCTGTGGAACTGTATAAATTCCAGTTGCCAATATGTCCAGATAAAAGAAGTTGAGAAAGACCTTTCTGGGAGACCTTGGTGATCCACGCTGATCAGAGCTAGATGGTCTGACTCAGTTTGAGGCAGCTTCGTAGATTCAAAACCTGCTGTAGAATGCCCAGGAAAGGCCTGAACACCGCTAATCAATTCTAGGACATTGTTAAATTTATCCACACAGTTGCTTTACAGTTTAACTCAAGATACTGGCTGGCACTTCTGCAGTGCTGACCCAGCATAGTTCATTTAGAGAAGAAGAGAAGAGATTGGATTTATACCCTGCCCTTCACTTGGAGTCTCAGAGCAGCTTACAAACTCCTTTCCCTTCCCCTCCCCACAACAGACACCCTGTGAGGTGGGTGGGGCTGAGAGAACTCTGACACAAACTGCTCTTTCAGGAACAGCTGTGCCAGAGTTTGTGACTGACCCAAGGTCACATCAGCAGGTGCAAGTGGAGGAGTGGGGAATCAAACCCAGTTCTCCCAGATTAGAGTACGCACACTTAACCACTACACCAAACTGGCTCTCTCTTTAGCATCTTTCCTTGTGCATCCTTCATGGTTTTTAGGAGGCATTGCCATGTTTTCCCTCCATCCAACATCGATGAGGAGATGTAGCCTCAGCCTTCCTGGTTTACTTAGTGGACTATCTTGCTCCATGGCTCACTGGCAAAGCACCTGCTTTCCGTGCGGAAGGTTCCAGGTTCAATCCCCAGCATCCCCAGCTGAAAGAGTCAAGTCATAGCTGATGGGAAAGGCTTCCCACTGAGACCCTGGAGAGTTGCAGCCAGCTCAGTTAGACAAGACTGACCTTGATAGACCCATGGTTTGAATTGGTATAAGGCAACTTCATGCTTGCCTCAGGCGTTTAAAAATCATTATGAAGACTTTTTAGTAAAACAGGCTTTATGGGTGATTAATTGTTCTGTATTTAAAATTGGTCTGATAGATGTATTTTTGTATTCTCAGATTTCATATATGTACTGTTTTAGAGATCATTTGATGATCTGTTTTTTTTTAATTTTCCCGTTTCTCTCTCTCTCTCTCTCTCTCTCTCTCTCTCTCTCTCTCTCTCTCTCTCTCTCTCTCTCCTGAGCATTTGTAGTGGACAGGCACGTTTATTTAATAGTTTCAGGATTATATGTGAGAGAGACTGGATATTGCTGTAATTCCAAGCTGAGACAGAAATCACAAAACGTTAACTCTCAACAGAATCCGCTCAGAGTCAAGTCCAGCCTGCTAAACTCTTAGCAGTAATTTTATGGAACAAAGACGCCATCCAGTGGCTGGCAAATTGATGGCTAGTTCTACTGTAGTGTTTCCCCGTATGCTATGATACCACAGTGTAAACACAGGTATTATAGGGATGTTTCTCCTCTCACATGACATATTCTTTCATTTAGAAGACTAGCCGTGTGCATTTGCCATCTCAGGAATCCACCTCAGCAATTTGGTGGTGGTTTTCCCATGGTCTTTTTTGCCTGTGGCAATGGTATTCCTTGTATTCCTTGTGGCTGGAGCGGTGCTTAGGTGGGAGCTGGCACAAAGCTCCCTAGAACTTAGAGCGTGGTTGCCTGCTTTTAGACTAAGATTGAAGGTCTGTGTTTCTAATTCAACATCGGGAAACCTAGCACATAAATTGAAGGAGGATAACTATAGAAATACCTGGTTAAGAAACTGGATCTCCTTGGTATCCCATTAACAACGCTGGAAAATATATCCCAGCAAGAAGCATGGACCCAGGTTAAATTGAGGGCAGGTATTAAGTCGGCTACTTAACAAAGGAGTCAGAGAGTGATTCAGCAAAAGATCAGCTTTATTCAGCAACTCGTAACACAACTCCAACAGATCAACTCGAATAGCCAGAACAGTTTTAGCATTGAAGCTGTTCTTCTTTTAAACTCTCCCGGCTAATATAGCCACGCCCTATTATACAATAACAACCAATCAGGTTGTAACAAGCGTTTCCTCTCATGGAACTGGATGGTAGGTGATTGGATGGCTCTTCCTGGGCTACCAATGGGATTGGAGGGATTAGGATCCTTGCCCAGGACGAAGCTTTACATGGTGTATGAATGTGTGAGTTTACATACATGCAGTTGAATACACTACAAACTCCTCCCCCCTAAGTAATTACATACATCAGCATTCATAATCATTTAGGTATGTTGGTGCTCGGCGCACCTGCTGAGACCTGCATAGCTGTACAGGCTCAGGGCATAACTCTGCTTGGGGAGACCTGCTTGACTCACTGTTTTCTGAGTCAGGTACGTCTTCTTCTGGGGTTGCAGCCTTGAAAGTAGGGGTCTGCCCTACTTCGGGGACAGTACTGGGCAATGCAGTACTCACCTACCTTGTTAGAGGTCTGGGTCGGTCATCAGGTTCGGGAGACTCAGCTGGTTGGGATTCTAGGCTTTCCTTTGCCCACCACTGCCTAAGCTGGTCTACGTGGCGCCGCCATTTGTGTTCGTTGGCAAGCTCCACCACGTACATACGTGAACCAAATACCTCACTCACTATGGCTGGAAGCCATGAGTGACCCTCAGCATAGTTTCTTGCAAAAACCTTGTCTCCTTTTTCATAAGTGCATACTTTCACAAGTGCACTCTGCTGCTGGGGCCTTAGATAGTTACGATCCGGGTGTAAACAATCTAACAAGGTTGTGAGGCAGCGCCCCATCAGCAGCTCGGTCGGGCTACGGCCTGTGGCAGAACACGGGATAACATGCTGGCGTAAAAAGAACGAGGCTATTTTTATCCCCCAATCGCCCTGTGTCATCTTATTGAGGGCATCTTTGGTCGTCCTGACCATACGTTCGGCTTGGCCGTTAGAGGCCGGGTGGAAGGGAGCCAACGTCAGATGTCTAATTCCATTGTCAGTTAGGAATTGTGCAAACTCCCTAGAGGTAAACTGAGCCCCATTGTCACTGACCAACATGTCCGGTAACTCGTGGGTCGAAAATAACCGGCGCAATACATTTATGACAGCGATCGAAGAGGTAGAGTGCATGTGCGCCACCTCTAACCACTTCGAGTATGCATCAAGAACCAAAAGGAACATTTGCCCCTCTACTGGCCCCGTAAAATCCAGGTGAAGCCTGGACCATGGCTTCCCTGCTGATTCCCACCTTTGGGGTGTAGCGGTAGGAGGTTCGGCGCTGGCCTGTTGACAGGGCATGCAAACCCTTACCAGCCTGCTAAGCTGGTATCTGCATCTAAACCTGGCCACCAAATGTATCCCCAAGCCAGCGCCTTCATATGTACCGTACCGGGATGGCCTTCATGTAGGGATTCCAGGACCTTCTCTCTGAGCTTGTCGGGCACCACCACCCGGTTCCCCCAAATTACGCATCGCTTTGAAACTGACAGCTCGTGTTGGCATGCACGGAATGGTTTGAATTCTGGCTCCACATTCCCTGCTGGCCACCCCCTCCACACCCAGTTTAAAACGCAGGCAAGTACATTGTCCTTAGCTGTCACAGCAGCAATGTCCATGGAGGAGACAGGGGCCTGCAGCAGTTCATCGATTGCTAGTACCGTGCTAGCTGGAGCAGGGTCCAAGTCCTGGCCGGGTAGAGGGCAGCGGCTGAGGGTGTCCGTGTTTCCAATTGCCTTGCCCGGCCGATGCTCAAGGTCATAGTCATATGCGGTGAGGAAGATCGCCCACCGCAACATGCGGGGAGACAGGATGTTGGGAATTTGCCGGTCCGGGGCAAAGATTCCCAGTAGTGGTTTGTTGTCCATCACCAACAAAATCTTCCTCCCAAACAGAAAGTCGTGGAACTTCTTGACAGCTGACACTAGTGCAAGGCCCTCCTTATCAATCTGAGCATAATTCTTTTCAGCTGCAGATAGCGACCTCGAATAAAACGCAATTGGGGCTTCACTGCCGTCCGGCATTAAGTAGCTACGGACCGCCCCCACCCCAAACGGAGATGCATCTGCTGCTTACACCAGCAGCTTCTGTTAGTCATAATGTGTTAGCACCGCATTTGACGACAACAAAGCTTTAACTTCTTTAAAAGCCCGTTCGTGTTCAGAGCCCCATCTCCACTTTGCGTCCTTATGTAGGACCGCATGTAAGGGTGCCGCCACTGACGCGTTGTGTGGCAAAAACGCATGATAAAAGTTGAACAGTCCTAAAAAGGACTGGAGCTCTTTTTTGTTTAGGGGTCGCGGGGCATTTTTAATTGCCGCCACTTTGTCTTCTGTGGGGTGGACACCACTCTCGTCAATTCAGAACCCCAAGAATTCAACACTTGAAACCCCCACAAGGCATTTTGATTGCTTAACCTTCAGACCAGCAGCCTTAAACCGCTCCAGTACTGTTCTCACACGTTCCATAAGCTCTTTGTCAGACCTCCCAGCAATTAACACGTCATCAAAATAGGGAACAGTGCCAGGCACCCCTCGGAGCAACCCTTCCATGAGACCTTGAAAAATCCCTGGAGCGACATTAACTCCGAACTGGAGTCTCTTTACTCTGAAAGCTCCTTGGTGTGTAACTATTGTTTGGGCCTCCGCTGCCTCTTTAGTCACTGGCAGTTGCTGGTACACTTGAGCTAAGTTAAGCTTCGCAAAGACTTTCCCTTCTCCCAGGGATGCCAGGATATGGCTTATGACGGGTACTGGGTATGAGTGCTGTTGTAAGGCACGATTAAGGGTGCACTTATAGTCTGCACAAATCCCTACAGACCCACCTGGTTTAACAGGAGTGACTATGGGCATCTCCCACCTGCTAAATGGTACCGGCTCAAGTACCCCCTGTTCAATGAGGTCCCCTTCAGCAACCAACAGAGGCAACACAGCACGTTTTCCCTTAAATTCGACATTGAATGTATCCCTCCCCGCCAGAGGAATACGTTTTCCTTGGAAATCCGATACCCGCATGTCCGCTGGCTTCAGCCACCGCCGACTTCGGGTTGGAAACAGCCACTGCCACGTTCTCGAAGAAATCACCGTGGCTGATGATCCTGAGTCGACCTCCATGCTGCACGGGACACCGTCTAAGTGTAGGGTGACGTGGATCTTACCCTGACAGCCGGTGCGAAGGACGGTCGACTCACATGATAGGCTTGTTGTCATCTGACAGCTGGCCTCCTTCACTGTTGCTTGGGATCACTGGTCTCTTTGCGAAGATGTTGGCAAAGATTTCTTCTGTGATCTGCAGACTCGTGCTAAATGGCCCCGCCTTCCACACACTCGACACACGATGTCTTTGGCCCAATACTGATCGCGATTGTGGCTCCCGCCACAACTGGCACACGTTTGGCTGGATGTAGGTTTTCCTCTGGTCCACTTGTCCGCTCCCTCCTTTACCGCGTAGACGCCATCGTCTGCGTCAACGCCCGCGTTGTCAGAAGCTTGGTGGTGAACACACTGCTCTGTCAATGCCAGCCGCTGTCAGACCTCCTTGGTGGATTTGTTGGCTGCCTCGGCGGCGATGGCCTCCGAGTACGCAACAGCCCAGGTTAGGGTGGTGCGGGCGAACAGACGTTGTTGCAGCCTCTCGTCCCTCATGCCACACACCAGATGGTCCCGAAGGGCCTCCTCGATGTCCATGAAATTGCAAGGACGCGCAGCCTTGCGCAAAGCCACCACATACTCAGCCACTGACTCACTTGCCGCCTGACTTCTTTTGTAAAAAGCGTGCTGGCAGGCAATCTCCGAAGGCTGTGGTGAGAAGTGGGCTTTCAGCTTCTCCGTGATGTCCTTAAATGGCACCGTCTTAATATCCGCTGGGGCGACCAACAATCGGGCAATATCGAAGACGCTCTTGCCACAAGAGCTCAGGAGAGTGGCCCGCTTCTTCACTTCCGTTGCGATGTCTTTCGCCTCGAGGTGGAATTCGAACCGCGTCAGGTAGGCGTCCCAGTCCTCGGTTGTGGGTTCGAATGCCTCGAACTTCTGGCTATTGGCCATCATGGCAGGCACTTCCACTGGACCTGGCGGAGCCTGCAGTTGATCGGCCATGGTGCGCTGTTCGTTGTCGTCCGTCATGGGATTGATTTAAGTGGGGCTGCCTACCCGCCCTAAAATCCCATCCTCGTCACCAATTGTTACTTAACAAAGGAGTCAGAGAGTGATTCGGCAAAAAATCAGCTTTATTCAGCAACTTGTAACACAACTCCAACAGATCAACTCGGATAGCCAGAACAGCTTTAGCATTGAAGCTGTTCTTCTTTTAAACTCTCCCAGCTAATATAGCCACGCCCTATTATACAATATCAACCAATCAGGTTGTAACAATAAAGTCCAATCACAAGCGTTCCCTCTCATGGAACTGGATGGTAGGTGATTGGATGGCTCTTCCTGGGCTACCAATGGGATTGGAGGGATTAGGATCCTTGGCCAGGACGAAGCTTTACATGGTGTATGAATGTGTGAGTTTACATACATGCAGTTGAATACACTACAGCAGGTAATTGGGATAGGGCGAGCACTGCCACACGTGCAAGGCGCGTATATGCTCTCCACTAGCATTGGGAATTCCCCCCTCGTTGACTCTTCCATCATATTTAAGACATCTTCCCTTCCCTTCCCATAGAATTGCTTTTACTCTTGCTAGGCTAAATGTTGTATCGTCTGCAGAGTTAATGGGTCATTCTGCACACATTCCCTATTCAGATAGAGTTTGCACCTGTGCATCCAGTGAGATTGAGATGTTGACACACCTCCTTCTGTTTTCTTCCCACTGGATAGCTCCCAGGTCTTATTGGATACTACCTATTTTAATAAAATGTCATCTTCCACTTGAGTCATGGGTGATTTCTTATTTGCTGATACATACTAACCCGGCAATTACTGCTTGAGTAGCAAGGTATTTAGCAACTATAATAGCATTGAAGGGTAAATAGTGGATACAATTGAAAAGCTCATAATTATTTATCTTAACTATTTTAAACAATATGTTCGGAATATTTTATACCGATTATATCCTACCGATTTGGAGAAGCTCACTGTTTTAACTTTGTTTTGATGTTTAAACATAAACTGTATTTTATATATGTGCTTGAGACCTTTGGGCATGTAAGCCAAAATAAATGAATGAAATAATATGAAATAGTTTACCGGTCAGCTTCAGTGGCAGAACTTTGAGTTTTTAATTTATTTTATCATCAACCTTTCTCTTTGAGACTCGAGGCAGATTTTAGATTTGTAAAGGAATGCCATAAAGACCAGCATAATACATGTAGTAAACAATGCCATAAAGATGGATTACAGAAATTATTTTTTAAAAAGATCTGTGTAATACATCCAATAAACTGGATTATGCAAATAAAAGACAATTAATACATCCAATAAATAATATAAAGCAGAGAAGGAAAAACGGCCGCCTAAAAATGTTCACAGGCACCCAAAAAACTACAACTCTTCTCCCTTTGTTAACAGGACCCTCCTGAACACTTCCATTGTATATATTTTGTGGAAGTGGGGGGAGAACATACGCTGAGCCTGCTGAATAAGACTGGTGGGTCATCTAGTGCATCATCCTGCTTCACCCAGCAGCCATCCAGTTGCCCTGTCACAAAGTCCAAGCCCTTCCTCTGATGTTGCCTTCTTGGCCTCACCAGGGAAGTCATTACACCAGATGGAAACCACAACAGAGAACACTGCAGTGGGTCCGACTGGCCCATCCATGATCCTGGGGGAAATTCAATTTCACCTCCTGCACAGATGCAAAAGCACCCAGAAGGAAATAGAACTGAAACTCCACAGCAGCTGTACAGCCACAAAGCTGTTCGACAGATGCTTGAGTCAAATTTTGACAAAGCAGTGAGATCTGAGATTCGGCACAAGTACCTGCAGCTGTCACAACAAAATACATTCACCGGCTGAACGTGTTCGCTGTGGTGTTCGCAGCATCCCTAGTCAGAGTTATCCAGCAGAATTTAGGAAGCCAACCAGTTTATGTAATCACATATCTGCCCAATGGCTCAAGATGCATCAGGCCTGCTGAGATCCCTCTAGGCACTGGCATATACCAGATGTCATGGGGGTGATTAGTTGGAGGCAGATTATAGCAGGCATAAAGACACTTGGGCCTTAGTGTACACCTATGACATCAGCCCTGGCACTACCGGATCTGCCAATGTGCTGCTTTGTCCCAAGCTGTTTCAGAAGTTGATGATCACGCTACATAGAGCCCAGGCTAATGCTAACCCCTTTCTTGCTGCTCTGTCAAGGCATGTCTGCCACAGTGCACTGGCTGCTGGTCCTGGCTGCCCTGTGGAATCCTGCTACTTGTTTTGCTTTTCTTGTATCTCCTTGATGACTTGTTTTGCTTTTCTTCTATCTCCTCTTGCTCCCAACCCAAAGTGTCTTGCATGCTCCCACTGCCTCAGTTGCCAAGTCATGTTGATCCAGAAGAGGATATGCGATCCAGAGCAGCACTTCAGCATGAGAACCACTTCCCAAGTGTCACTTCTGCTGGCAGGTTGTTTTTAGGGAGGTCTGTTGAGTCATGAGCCTCTATGGATAGGGTTGGTAGCTTGGGGTAGGGAAATACCTGGAGATTTTGGGGGTGGAACCTGGGGAGGGGAGGGATTTCAGCAGGGTACAATGCCATAGAATCCACCCGCTAAAGTGCCATTTTCTCCAGAGGAGCTGATCTCTATCACCTGGAGATCAATTGTAATAGGGGGAGATCTCCAAGCCTGACTTGGAGGTTGGCATCCCTACCTATGGAGCTGCCATTGTTTTTGCTGGGAAGATCAGCTGCTAGTGAGCAAGCCTAAAGAGCAAGATCACCCACTCTCTGCCTCTTTTTGCATGCACTCTTGGAAAAACAGTGGAATGGTGAGGCAAACTCACTCAGTGGTGGAGAAGATTCCTTTTTAGCACAGAGTCCTGTGCCTCTGATGTCATGTTACATCCTGTCAGGTGCTAGCAACTTAGTGGGTCCGGTGCTGCTGTCTGTAGGATAATAGTGAGTCCTAGCCAGGTCTAGAAAAGTTTGAAGATGGGTCTAGAGAGAGGCCACTGTACAGACTAATTTTAAGAAAGTGTACTCAACACCACCACAAAATGGCTGCCAGGAGGTAATTGCAAAAGGTTGGGAGATTCCATACTCCTAGGGACAGCTATTGCCAAATGGATGCCCTAGAATTGTAATAGGGGATCAACCTTGCCGGCGGGGGACTCCTGGGTGGCTCCCTTGTATGGCCGTGGCCCCACCCCCAGCGTGCCCGGCGTCATAACGTCACTTCCCTGTGACGCGCACGCTGGGGCGGGGTTCCCCCCGGGGCCCGATTCCCCAGCGTCAGGGAATGGGCCTCTGGGGCTGGGGGTTTTCCGCCCCCCGGGGGGACTTGGCAGCCCTAGGATGCTCCCTGGAGACACAAAGTTGGTAACTTCTGAGGTTTTCTGAGCTACTTCCTACTCCAACAAGGTAGAGGAAAGCCAGGATTGGCTCTTTGTTTTAGGGAAGAAGGAAATAAGAAGCAGATAACACACCGGTGGACATCATGGCAGCCATGGGGCCACACAGAGCATTAGTAGACTGAACTGTAACACTGCAAGGTATTACAGACCCAACACTGAACGCAGAAGGATTCTTGGTAGGGAGCATATCCCATTGGACTGTAGACAATTTACTTCCTAAGAAACTACTAGTGGACTGGCCAAGCAAAATCTGTAGTTTCCTTTACTATTGGCCCACCTCTTGCTCACCTGATTTTAAAAAATAAAGAAATAAAAGCCCTGAACTACTTTCAAAGAGAAAGTAGACTATGAAATAATGAAGAAAATATGCCATAATAAAACACTACGGGCAAAATAAATTTATACACAACACAACTATTTTTCAAACTCCTTGCTCGGCTTTAGATGCCAGTTTGCCTCCCGGCTACAAACACATTCTTCACACATGCTGGGAATGTTGAGGAAAACTAGTCAGCATTCAGAGGATTAATACAGATTTCCAGCTCTCTGGCCTGCGGCTCAATAGGCAGACATCTATTGTCCTCGGGAGAGGTTAGGGGTTGAAATGCAAATTGGCAAACAACGGAATTCTTTGTTCGGATTATCAAGGCAAAGCTTGATCTCGGTAGCTGTTTAATAATTCTCCACAATTTTGTGAACTTATTCAAATGATGCAGAAGCACGTCGCACTGTGTTGTTTTTTTGAAGGAAGAAAACAACGTGAGAGGAACCTGAGTGCATTTGCTCACCAAAAAAAAAACACCCACTCTCCAGAGAGGGGGGGGGGAAATGACACCAGCTCAACAGCTTATTTACCAAACTCACTAAAGATTTATTGATTTGTCAATCAGTGCCTTGAGCGTCTGCTTCTCCCTATAGGAAAATTAATAATTTCTACTGGCATAATATATCCCATGTATAAACTAAAGCAAATGCAAGAATCAATTCTGGCTCTGTTTAAAAACATCCCGGAGAAACAAAATGCTCTCCCTTTTGGGCAGCGTGTCAGAACTGAAAGCCACGTTAATGAAGAATAAATGCCTACATTGTTCTAGTAACACAAAAATCATTATTAGGACAGTGTGCAAGTGAACCCAACAGACACTTTCCAGACTCTGTGGGAGGCCTGAGCCCAAATGTGCTTCCAGATTAATGCCGCCGCTATTATTGCAGCACTGACGTGCCTCACAGCAGAGAGATCACACAAAAGGCTGCGAGCTCTCCTTAATTCCACCTGCAAAAGGTTCTGCCAGTTTAAGTAGCCTGCTGTTTGGTGAGTGATGTGCACCTTAAGCATCTCAAAGAAAGAATGGGGGGAACTGCACAATCCGTAGCCCAGTCCAGCTGATAGAGTCCCAAATACTTGGATTTCCTTGGGAAGCAAATTGGGGTGTCAGAATATCATCCCAGCTGAGCAAAATACAGCTCTAAAATGCTGAAAACAAAGCAAAGTGGTTTAAAGCCATATAAAATGTTGATAGAAGAATCGGGGCAGCAATAGCAATGGCTGTATTCCAGAGTATCCAGAGCAATGCACAGCTCCCCATGGCCAAGCACATCTCCCTTGGATAAGTTTCTGAGCACTGGTGCATGGATAGCACCAATCAGCAGGCAACAGTGCCACAGCTGCCAGTACTTAACCCTTCTGTCCCATCTCCCTCCAGGAGATTACAGGGAGAGGGAACAACAGCCACCACCATCATCCATTGGTGATGATGCATCCCAGTGAACACAATGCTACATAAGGAAAATGAGAATTTACAAGCTTGCTCTTGATAGATCTGATGCCCCTTCTACAGTCAGTGTTTTAAATCAAGGAAGAAGAGGAGGAGGAGGAAGAAGAAGAAAAGGAGGAGGAGGAAGAAGAAGAAGAGTTGGATTTATACCCCACCCTTCACTCAGAGTCGACTTACAATCTCCTTCCCTTCCTCTCCCCACAACAGACACCCTGTGAGGTAAGTGGGGCAGAGAGAGCTCTGAGAGAACTGTGATTGACCCAAGGTCACTGAGTTGGCTGCATGTGGAGGAGTGGGGAATCAAATCCGGTTCTCCAGATTAGAGTCTGCAGCTCTTAACCACTACACCAAACTGGCTCTCAAATGCAAAAGTAGCATGATTGATAACAGAATTGACCTCAGGGTTCCAATGTGCAAGTGGAAGTGCTTTCCTCCATGAGGAGGCTTCCCGAGACACAAAAGGCTCCTTTGGCCAGGAGAAAGCACCTCCACTTGTGCAACAGATCTGCAGGATCCATCCCAACAACTGCTATGTGGGGGGAAGGTCCTATGTCTCTGTGTTAGAGCATCTGCTTGGCATGCAGAAGGTCCCAGGTTCCATCCCAGGCATCTCCATTTAAAGGATCAGGTAGCAGGCGATGTGAAAGACCTCAGTCTGAGACCCTGGAGAGCTGCTGCCAGTCATACATACATAGTTTATTACAACCACAATCAGCTAATCAAAAAAATTGACCATGTGTGATACACATTAGGCTGCGATCATACGCACAATTACACCCGACATAGGTGCAACTTCCGGGCGGATTTAAAGGGCACAATCAGACAACAATTTCTGGGAAGCGCCCCGCAGCCGTAGGCAACCCGTTCTGCTCCACCGCAGAAGCAGAGTTAAAAGACACTGGGGGGAATCCGGTAGTTAACAGGTTGAAATGGGCCACAGACAGACTTCCCCATGTCTGATCGCTTCAGGGCGCTCTCATCGCATCGGGATGGTCTGATCAGGCCAACCTGACTCTGTGCCATTGTTTTTCCCCTCTTCGCAGTATGCGCATCATCGCAAACTCCATAGGGAGCCCTCGGTGTGGAGGTGCGATACATCGATCCCTTGGTTAAACTTATGGGGGCGAGAGAACGGCACACACAAAAAAAACCCTCACCCGCAGTTATGTCTGACCACGCACTGATGGCCTGCACCCACAGCTTCAAAGGGAGGTGTGATCGCACAACTGCGGGTCAAATTCCTCCAGAAAAAATAGCCTCACTTCCCACAACGGCATGAGTAGCCACAATCCTTGTGTTCTCTCCCATTCTTCAAACATTTGCCTGTCAGATCCATGAAAAGATCTCTAGACCTTTGTTCACCCGCCTGGGAAGGCACAACTGGAGGCCACAATTCAATGGCAGAACACAGGCCTTAAGGACCGAGGTTCCCAGCTACACTGGGCGGGGCAGGAAGTCTTTGGACCAGGATACAGGAATGCTGGAGCCCATAAGACTAGCGAGTACGGGAGAGAAGACCACAGAAAGCAGTTCCTGAGAGGTGGATGGCCTGGCTATTTCTACACTGGCCAACTCTCCCAGTCTCTCCTTTGCTGTACTTCCAACCACATATCCTTTGCTGCCTCTTCGTTAGCATTGCTAACCCTGCACCAGCAAATTCTGGCATGCTTTGGTTGCAGCCTGGGGAGGGTGAAGTTTCAGGGGAATGCGATATCACTTCTGGGTGATCCTCTAGGAGATCCTCCAGTCTTTACCACAGAGATCAGAGAAACTCCCAGACTGCCATGGAGGATGTGATGTCACTTCTGAATGGAGGGCTGATGGACATTACATCACTTCCTGTTCCCAATCCAGGCAAAAAATTAAAAACAAGGTACCCCAGTGCCTGCTCTCTGCACACACAGATCCCACTGATCATGTGAAGACCCAAACAGGCCAAAGCAATATCTTAGTTTTCACCCACCTTCATGATACCCCACCTGATTGGTGTGCCCCCCGCCCAATGCTCTATGCTGGGCCATGCTTTTGCTATCAGCAACAGTGTAGAAAACATTGGGAGGTACCTTTCGGAAATGTCTCTGTGTTCAAATCCAACAGAGTCAAAAAAAAGAATGGGGGAAGCAGAAGCAGAGGAGGAGGAGGAGGAGGAAGAAGAGATTGGATTTATACCCCCATTCTTCACTCAGAGTTTCAGAGCGGCTTACAATCTCCTTTCCCTTCCCCTCCCCACAACAGACACCCTGTGAGGTAGGTGGGGCTGAGAGAGCTCTTGCGAGGACTGTTCTTGAGAGAACAGCTCTGAAAGAACTTGTGACTGACCCAAGGACACACAAGCAGCTGCATGTGGAGGAGTAGGGAATCAAACCCAGTTCTCCAGATTAGAGTCCGCCGCTCTTAACCACTACACCAAACTGGTGGACCCTGCTCAATTCATTGTGGGCCTTGTTCAGAGAAAGGTCTTGGTGGAATGGTCTCCCCAAAAGCCTGCCTCTCACGCTTCTTCTCAACTTTGAATCCAATTCCATACCAATGGTTATGGATGCCGATATGGTTATGAAAAATCTTTTTTTAAAGAAAATTTTTATTAGTTTTTTAAGAGTGAAAGAAAAGAAGACAAGAACTACAAACAAAGACTAACATACAACAAATATGGAGTCTGTACTAAATGTAACTACTTAAATTTTGCATGGGTAGAATCATTCTGTTATGCACCTAGATCAGTTTAACCATTTAACAAGTACAGCTTATGTTTAAAATATTATAATGCACGCTTTGCAAGATAATCCTCAATCCATTTATATAGTCTTGACCAGTTTTTCTCAAAAACTATGGTTATGAAAAATCTTTTCAACCGACGGGTCCATCTTCTCTGAAAGCTACAAAGTGCAGGTCTAGCAAAGACTGCTGTATTCTCCCCTCTCATCTCTGCGATCTGCATGAAAACTGGTGCCAAGAAAAATCATTCCAGTTCCATGAACGACATTTCACTCAAGAAATTCTGAATGTAAGATCTTGTATTTGGGGGGGGGGGATTTAAAATCTCACGATCCTTGTAAAATACTGCCCTCTGGTGTCAAATGTGTTTAAAACAGGGGTGGCTAATGCCCCCTTTTTCTTTATTGCAAACACCCTCCTTCCTTTTCCTTGGCTTTCACCTGAAAGAACCACCTCCGGGATCATTCGGCTTGTTTTTCTGATTTGCAAAGACCTGCACACCAAAGCCTCCAGGGCGTTTGCTGGCTTGCATTGTTGGTGCTTTTCCTTCTGTGCCTGAAAAACACCAAGCCATGTTATTATGAGCTGTCTCAGTCAATTTGCATCAAGGGGGGAAAAAGCCCTTCTGTCCAGGAACAAACCTAACTGATTCTAAATTGCAGGCAAAAGCAAGTTGCTGTTCTTTCAAAGGTTACGGTGAAAAAGAGAAAATAGGCTTTATCTGTAAAAAGCAAAAATAGTTATTACTGAAAAAGTTGTTGTTGGTGGGCCACAGAGCAACGTTGCAACAAACCACGAGGGCATGGCTTGAGCATTTGCACAGTCGCGGTTTCTGCATTGTGGCCGCTGCTTAACTCCAACGAAAGGGTTATAGAAGTGCAAAGAATAACTGGAAATATTCGGCTATGTTTTGAAGCCCTCTTTTGTTATAAACATGTAAAGTGCAAACAACAACTCCAGACAAATGCTGTGAGTGAATGCATGAACCTGCCTTACACTTTATAAAGTTGATTTGCATTGTCTTTTTAAGTGTTCACCGCCTTGAGGGCCCTAACTGGATGGAAAGGAGGATCACAGAATCATAGGGTTGTAAGGGACATCCAGGGTCATCTAGTCCAACCCCCTGCACAATGCAGGAAATTAACAAATACCTCCCCTCCACACCTCCAGTGACCACTGCTCTATGCCCAGAAAGGGGGGGGACCCAAAACACCCCAGGATCCCTGGCCAAATTGGCCTGGAAAAAATTGCTTCCGGACCCCAATGTTCCCTGGGCATGTAAGAAAGGGTCATGAGAACTAAGCACTGATGCAACCCTTCCTGCCCTCCTTCTCTTTTGATTTAATTTCAACCCATTGGTTCTGGTCCGACCTTCTGGGACAACAGAAAACAACTTTGCCCCATCCTCTATATAACAGCCCTTCAAGCACTTGAAGGTGGTTATCATATTGCAAATGTTTTAAAAATAAATGTTGCAAATGTTTTAAATAAATAAACATCAAGTCAGACCCTATCAGACCCGACCTGGATAGCCTAGGCTAGTTCAATCTCGACAGATCTCAGAAGCTAAGCAGGGCTGGCTAGTATGTGGATGGGAGACTCCATGGAATACTGGGGTCATGGCAAACCGCCTCTGAGCGTCTCTTGCCTTGAAAACCCCACCAGGAATCCCCATACGTCAGCTGCGACTTGACAGCACTTTCCACCACCAGATCCAATTAAGGTCAGTATTGACTACTCAGACTGGCAGCAGCTCTCCAGGGTCTCATGGAAAGGCCTTTCCCATCATCTCCTACCCCATTCTTTTAACCGGAGGTGCCAGGGATTGAACCGGAAACCTTCTGCAAGCAAGGCAGATGCTCTACCATTGAGCCACGGCTCTATCAAGAAGCTGCCTTCTGCTAAGTCAGACCATCAGTCCATCAAGGTCTGTACAGTTTACTCTGACCAGCAGCAGCTCTCTGGGATCTCAGGTCAAGGTCTTTCATGACACCTGCTACATGCATGCAAAACAGATGTTCTACCACTGAGCCACGCCCCCTTCCCTAGCCCAGAGATACACTGTGAATAATTGTCAGTCTCCTAAATATCATTGTCAACATTCACTTGGGAAAAGGTTCAGAATTACAAACTTTTTTTTTTTGCCGTCAAGTCCCAGCTGACTAATGGCGACCCCATGCGGTTTTCAAGGCAAGAGACATTCATAGGTAGTTTGCCATTGCCTGCCTCCCTGTCATGACCCTCGTATTCCTTGGTGGTCTCCCTTCCAAATATTGACCAGGGCCAACCCCACTTAGCTATTGATATCTGATGAGACTGGGCTAGCCTGGCCTATGCAGGTGAGGGCACAAACCTGTTTACAGGCACACAATTCACCTGGCCCCATCCTCTGCACTCCTGCGCGAAGGTCAGCAATCGTCACATTTCAGACATGCAAGAAAACAGTATATTTCTACTGAGAACCTTTCTAACCTGTATTTCTCAGAGTCAAACCAGCTTACAATAAATAATACCAAAAATGTTTTTACTACAAATGAATCCCCGAGAGGAGTCTTCTGCTGATGCTCAGCAGACCTTCTTTCTTCTCTTCTTCATGTGTTTCTTTCTTCACAGATGGTAGCTGCTGTTTGACTCCTGGAGGCAGCTGTGAATGCAGCAACTATTAGTAAAGGTGTATGCTCTGCAGACTGAATCAGAGCAGCTGTGGATGTTCAGACAGATGGGTTGCACAAGGCCAGCTTCCCCTCTTCTTTCAGCCATTGGCTGGGCAGTTGGAATGGCGGCTGCAATGCCATTCCCTTACCCACATGTTTGGAATAGGGTTAGGCACGAACTGGCTCACAAACTAAGTTCGTAATTAAGTTTGGCCGGTTCGTAGTTCGTGCAGTCAAGTTCATGGCAGGTCAACCGGCACAAACCTTCCACGAACTTTCAAACTGTTCCTGGAGGTTTGTGCAGGTTGGTGAAGAGATACATTTCCAGACAGACTGTCTCTGCTCAATCTTTATGTTTATAAAACTTCAAAGCAATGCATGGGGCATGTTGGCAGAGCAGTTAACACAGTCATGGTGCACAGCCTGAGTAAAGAGTAGATAAAGGTTTATTTAGGAATTAAAATACTTGATAGGAAAGAGGAGAGACAAAGATAGGTTCCTATCTACATCTCTAGCTGAGAGAGAGGGTAAGACTGAGTGTGGCCTTCTGAGAAGAAGGGGAAATTGCCCTAAGAGTAGCAATCTGGAGACAGACAAGGAATGACACTTAACAGGAGAGAAGGTGCTGACCTCACTATCCTGATTGTCTTCCTGCTTTTTTGAGCCTTCAGGGTGTTCTTCTCTTCTTCTTTGTACACCAGAAATTACCTTTTCCAACAGGGCAGGCCATGTAGAGGAGCATCTGGGGGAGGTCCCCTGTGATTTTGATTTCTCTAGCTTGCACAGGAACCGTTCTATACACACCTGAAATCCCTGAACCTGTGCCTGTCAAAATGACAGGCGATCATTTTGACAGACAAAGTGTATAGAACAGATCCTGTGCACACTAGAGATACCAAACCCACAAGGGAACTGCTCTACATGCCCTCCAAGTTTGGTATCTCTAGCTTGCACAGGATCTGTTCTATATACTCCTGAGTCTCCTAAACTTGTACTGTCATTTCCCCAGAAAGCACTTTTCGGGGGGCATCTTCTTTGGGGGCCATAACTTGGACCCCATAAATCCAATACTCATCAAAATTGGACAGCAGGTAGAGGAGAGTCAGCTGGCAATCCCCTGTGAGTTTGGTGTCTCTAGCTTGCACAGGACCTGCTCTACCAGGTCACGAACCTCACAAGCCGAATCAGTTCATTTGGCTGCTAAACGTTCGTGACAGTTTGTGGTTCACGAACCAGGCATGCCACAAACTGAACCACATTTTCCCAGTTTGTGGCTATCCCTAATTTGGAATGGCCTTGGTTGCTCTGATCTTTTGGTTCCAAGAAGCAGGGGCATGAGCAGCAACCAGAAACCTTGGATACAGGCTATGACTAAACAATGTAAAAAGGTGAAGTTCATTCCAAGATCCATATATGTGTGGGAGCCCAATTCCAACCAGGACTAAGAGACAAAGATTTTTATTGCAAGGACGTTTTTACGTGCTTATGATTCTTTTTAATTGATTGATTTCAAGAAAAGTGGGAGATAAAAGCCTAAATAAATAAAATCTGTGGCTGAAGACAGCAAATGCTCACGTATTACTTTTTGTCTTTGTTCTCTTCCACCACCTTTATTTTGTAGGAAGGAAAAAGAAAAAAAGAATCTCAGCTCAATGAAGAAAAAGCAGATCATGTTCCAAAGAGGACAGGAAGGCACGAGGCTGAATTTCTGCCAAAACTCACCAGGACTCCTGCTCCAGCATCTGTTTTCAGTAGTTTAGTGCAGTCCTCAAACATATGAAGAGTAGATGAAAGCGCACTTTTCCAACTCCTGAAAAACACAGCAGCAGCAGCAGAACTGAAAGAAGAAGAAGAAGAAGAAGAAGAAGAAGAAGAAGAAGAAGAAGAAGAAGAAGAAGAAGAAGAAGAAGAAGAAGACAGCCAGTTCCATTGTGGGTCTGATAGAAGCCCTCCGGGGGCGGGCTGATCTGGCCCCCGGGCCGTATGTTTGACACCCCTGACCTAGAGGATGAGTGGTGAGTGTCCAAAGCAGGAAGGCAGAGCAGCTGAAGGTGACAGGCCTAGGCCAGAGACATACTGTGACTCTCCGTCAACCATGTTGCCTCCCTCTGCCTCTGGCAGCCACCACTGCCAAATCTGCCAGCTGGGGAAGAATGGGTTTGGGGCTGGAGGCAGGCTTGCCAACCACCAGGTGGAGACTGGAGATCTCCTGGTATTACAATCAGTCGCCAGACGGCGAAGATCAGTTCCCCTGGAGAAAATGGCTGCTTTGGAGGGTGGACTCTATGCCACTGTACCCGGATGAGCTCTCCCCCCTCCCCAAACCCCACCCTCCTCAGGCTCCACTCCCAAAATCTCTAGGTATTTCCTGACCCAGAGCTGGCAACCCTAGACTGTGGAGGACCATGGCTGGAGGAGGCCTCAGGGGCAGGGGACCGGGCCTCAATATAACCTGTTGATTACAATAAAAAGAAAATTTAAACCTGAAATGTAGATCTCTAAATATTTCTATAAGTTTAAGTTAACGTAACACAGGGGGGAAGTTGTAAAAAGACCCCAAGGTAATGACCAGGTAGGCTAAGCCCTAAGGTTGCCAGCTACAGCCTGAGAAACCCTTGAAGATTTGGAATGTGTGCAGACGGAAGTGGGAACTGTGGGAGGTATTTTCGCCTAGAATCTATAGCAGGCTGCAGAGTCTGTCCTCCCTGAAGCTACCATTTCCTCCAGGGAAACTGATCTTTGGAGTCTGGTGTGATTTTGGGAGACCTCCAGGCCCCACCTGGGCCCAGTTTCTAAAACCACCCTGAATTTTATTCCCAGGGCAGGTTGAGTAGTATACATAGGGCTGCACACAAGAGCTGCACTGCGGTTGCGCCTCCCTTTGCCCTGCTTCTGTTGGTCAATTTCCCACTCGAAGCCGAGCAGCCGAATTTTGACCCGCAGCTTCGCCCGATTTTCCCCGCGGTTTCGTGCTCCTGTTTTTTGAGGACCACGAAACCGCGGGGAAAATCGGGCAAAGCCGCGGGTCAAAATGGGGCCGTGCGGCTTCAAGTGGGAAATTGTCCAATAGAAGCAGGGCAAAGGGAGGCACGACCGCGGCACATCTCTTGTGTGAAATTGGTCAGGGTTGCCAGGTCCCCCCGGCCACTGGCGGGAGATGGAGGGATTTGGGTTTCCAGATCCAGCTTGGGAAACTCCTGGAAATTTCAGAGTGGAGCCTGGGGAGGACAGGTACTTCAGTGGGATACAGTGCCATAGACTTCACCCTCCAAAACATTCCTTTCCTCCAAGGGAACTGATCTCTGTAGTC
Organism: Gekko japonicus; assembly: GCF_001447785.1. NCBI lineage: Eukaryota > Metazoa > Chordata > Lepidosauria > Squamata > Gekkonidae > Gekko > Gekko japonicus. The sequence continues at coordinate 507,540 of NW_015165849.1, read as the reverse complement.
TGGAGATGTGTAATTCCAGGAGATCCCTGGCTCCCGCCTGGGCGCTGGCATCTCTAGGTATACCCCAATGAATATAACACATGCACACACATACCTCCAGTGGATATAAATTGCAATCAGCTTGGAGTAAATTAGAAGCCATTTCTTACCTCTGCAATGTTTCAATAAGCACACCAGGTTAAAAAGTCTGTCTTCCATCTCTCTCTCTCTCTCTCTCTCTCTCACACACACACACACACACACACACACACACACACAATGTGCTACTGAGAAACAAATCCGAAGAAGAGCTGCTCTGAAAATATATTTGCAATGTGTTCTTTTTTACCCGCTCATAGGATTAAGAAAGGAAACCCTAGCCAGAGCCATAAATAAACCACTCATCTTGGACATGCACAGAAGGCAGCATGGTCTTGAGATGACATTTATCATCACTCATGAGTAAACACTTGTTACTCACTAGTGGCTATGCCACTTGGGATTTATCAGTCTACTCACTCCTGAAGATAAATGTCATATCAAAGCTCAACCGTCATATAATCTGGCAGCATTAAGTCACAATGTTCTTTCCCTTGTAGGTTGAGATTTCATAATACATATTAAGATTGTCATCTGGTGCCCTGGTTTAAAGAAACAGCTGCCTCAGCATTGTGCTGGGCTGTGGAAATGTCTGCAGGTTGAATGGGAAGAGATGGTTTCAACCTTGCTTTGAAATGGAAAAGGCCCTTTTGGAGGGCATAATTGGCCTGTCGAAGAGTCACTGAACATAAAAAGGTCATGGTTAGGCTGCCAGGTCCCCGCTGGCTACCAGCGGGGGATGAGGGGGCAGGGTTGCCAGATCCAGGCTGGGAAACTCTTGGAGATTTGGGGACGGAGCCTGGGGAGGACAGGGACCTCAGTGGGGCACAATGCCACAGAGTCCACCCTCCAAAGCATCCATTTTCTCCAGGGGAACTGACCTCTGTAGCCTGGAGATTAGCTATAATTCCAGGGGATCCCCAGGTCTCACCTGGAGGATGGCATCCCTGTCTCTCACCAGCCATCGATATGAATGCAGGTTTGCTCCTGCACCATTCCCCATGGTGCATGTGCAGGGAAAAACCTGCTCCCCACAGCATTGAACCCTCGGCTGATGATCTGTGTGGTTCCTTGCTTCATTCCAGCTGCTTCAAATGACAGCAGGGTTTTTGTCGCTTCCTTTGGGAGACAGTTCCACCACATAGCTGCCGCCACTGCAGCTCTTATTTGGCCTCCATTTCATTTTCCTTAATTTTTCTCCGACATAAGCTCCCTTGAACCACTCTAAATAATTCATCTCCCCACTTTGATGTTTTTATCCTTTTAAAATATTTGCCATTCTCCACACTCCCTCTTCAGCCTCTGTTTGGCCAAGCTGTGTGCATTTAATTCCCAAAATATTCCTTTCAAAGGTAGGACCTTAACTGTGGCTTCCCTTCTTGCTTCCTGTACTTAAAGCCTATTCCTTTCAAAGGTAGGACCTTAACTGTACTTAAAGCCCCATATTGTTGACACCTTTCAGAAGATGTTTTTAAAAGGAAACAAAGCAAAGATTTTCAGAGCACCTATAACCATATTCTAACAAGCAAATGGTCATATTCCTGTCCCTTAATACCTTAACTTCCATAAACAGGACTGTGAAGGCAACACATGGACTTCCTGGTATCACAAAAGGTTTCCCCTTACTAACATCTGGCCTTCAGGGCTAGACTTTATTATTACTTCAAGAACTGCTCTGGAATAACAAATTCTTGTGTCCTCCGCGGAAAGGGGGGGGGAATGTTTTACCAGCACATAATGGGGACAGTGGCCCTTTTAATTTCTTAATAATGGGGACAGCCATTCTGTGCCAAGCCAACGGTTCGTCCAGACCATTGTTTTGCCAGTATCCTGCACCGCTTTGGGATGTTGTCTATACCAACACCTGGGACAGGCAGGCTATTTTGTTCCTGTTTAAACGGTTGTGTCCAAACTGAAGTTAAAACTAACAGAAGGGGGAGAGTACTTGCCACCCATTCCCCCTTCCTCTTGTTACCCCGATTTGCCCCTCATAAAAACATAAGAGAAGCCGAATGTTGGATCGGGCCAATGGCCCATCTAGTCCAACACTCTGTCACACAGTGGCCAAAAATACCAGGTGCCATCAGGAGGTCCAGCAGTGGTGCCAGGACACCAGAAACCCTCCCACTGTTGCCTCCCCCAAGCACCAAGAATACAGAGCATCACTTGCCCCAGCCTGAGAGTTCCTATCTATACCTTGTGGCTAATAGCCACTGATGGAACTCTGTTCCATATGCTTATCTAATTCCCGCTTGAAGCTGTCCATGCTTGTAGCTGCTGTCACCTCCTGTGGCAGTGAATTCCATGTACTTCCTTTTATCTGTTATAACCCCACTGCTCAGCAATTTCATTGAGTGGCCACAAGTTCTTGTATTGTGAGAAATGGAGAAAAGTACTTCTTTCTCTACCTGCTCTATCCCATGCATAATCTTATGAACCTCGATCATGTCACCCCTCAGCCACCGTTTCTCCAGGCTAAAGAGTCCCAAGTGTTTTAATCTTTCTTCATAGGGAATGTGTTCGAACGCTTTTATCATTCTAGTTGCCCTTTTCTGCACTTTTTCCAATGCTATAATATCCTTTTTGAGGTGTGGTGACCAGAACTGTATACAGTACTCCAAATGAGGTTGCACCATCGATTTATACAGGGGCATTATGATACTGGCTGATTTGTTTTCAGTTCCCTTCCTAATAATCCCCTCCTGCTGAGGATTCCCCTTTCCCCCAGGAACAGCGTTTTGAGGAGATCCACAGGCTGCAGTCGGAGGTGGGAGGAAGGAAAGTTCTGTTTTGTTAGTGAAAGTGCCCTTCCATCAGTGGAAATTTTAGCCTGGATCCAGTCTGATGTTTTTAGCACTCTAGACAGTCAGGGGAAGAGGACAAATACCTTACCTAGCTATTGGGGAGGGTCCAGTATCTTTCATGAACTAGCCTCTGGACCTTACAAATTCAGTTGCAATTTGCCCATCAAAACAAAGATGTTAATTCCGGAAACACAAGTTGTGGCCACTGTGCAGGTTCTGGAGAAAGCTGTGGAAGTCAGTCTCACGCCAGGGGAAGGTGACTCTGCTGTTGGACCTGCTGTGATGGACATGGGAGTGGGACTACCTGCTTGGCCCTTCTCTCAGCCTTGGCTCGATTGGGGCAGTCAGGAAGGAACGGCTGCCACCAGGGGACCCTGGTCTGGCTGCTCAGCCCCCTGTGGGAGCTCACCTGTTGGCTTCAGTGCAGCTTCATGGAGTATTTGGGCAGGTTTCACAGGTTGAGTGGCTTTCAAGTCTCACCTTTGGGGCATCATCAGGCAGCTTTTGGGGGGGTGCCTTCCCATCCCCGGGGGTGCCTTTGCAATGTTACCCACATGGTGAAGGTTCCTTGCTGGGGCTTTCCAGCATGGGGTGGGGGGAGGATGGCGGTGTCTCCGCTCCTATGCAGGCTAGGAGAGTTCACACCGCTTCATGCTGGGAGCCACAGCAGGGTGGCTCATCACAAGAGCATGCCTCAGGCAGCTCTGTAGGTAAGGCGCTCACACTTGGGGGGGTGGTATTATGACCCAGATCAGTATCAGTTAGTAAATCACAGCTAAAGACATTGGCTTGTCTGTGGTGCTTTTGTTTGGGGCATGAGAAGACAAATTATCCTTACACCAAAAAAGTATAGGATTCTGATACTGAATTTACCTTGGTAATTGAGGCTTTTGCAGTATATTTACAGGAAGAGGCAGATGACATAAAACATAATTTTGACTTGATTTACAGAGTAAATTCAGCCTATGCTCAAAAGAAGAACCTGCCAAGGGATGTGATTGTGCAGTTACTAACGAAAAGGATGGAGGAATATATATTTAGGAAGCAATTTAACGAACCATTGGAAATAGATGGAAAAAAGATAATAAATATGAAAGAGTTGCCCAGGACAATTATTCAGGACAGAAAAAAATACAGGAAATTAACGGACAAATCGAGACAACTGAACATAAGATATAGATGGGAAATACCACAAGGAGTAAGTTTTAACTTTCAAAGTGAAAGATATACAATCAAGACTATGGAACAAATGATTAGCTTTATAGCTGATAACTCCAAAGACTTTGGAGAAAAGTAAAAATATGACACTATGGATTACAAATTAATATCATGGAATGTAAATGGACTCAATTCACCTAACAAAAGAAAAATAGTTAAACATTGGCTTGGAAAACAAAAATGTAATATAATTTGTTTGCAAGAAACTCATATTAAAAAACAAGATTTTAAATATTTGATTTCAAAACAATTGGGAGAAGAATTTTATTCATTGACATCAAAAAAGAACAGAGGAACAGTTATATATATTAAAAAGGAATTTGAACCTAAAGAAATTTTTAAAGATGGAGAAGGATGATATATTGCTGTAGAAATGACTATGCATCAAAAGAAAACGCTGATTGTCAATATTTATGCACCAAATGGTGCAAAAGAGAAATTTTTCAAGGACTTGACGCGAGAACTGAACCAGTTGAACTATGAACAGACTATTATAGTAGGAGACTTTAATGGTACGATTAATAATAAATTAGACCGTAAATAAGAAATCTGATGAGAAAATAGGAAAGTTACCAAAAGTGTTATTTGATTTGGCCAAACAAGAAATTTGGAGGATTTATGGAGAAAATGGAATCCTACAGCTAAAGACTACGCTTTTTATTCAAATAGACATGATTTTTTTTCAAGAATTGACATGATATGGGTGACTAGAGATATTGCCTTAAAAACACAAAAAGTGGAAATTATGCCAAAGATAAACTCAGATCACAATCCAATTTTGTGGATATCGAAAGAAGGGAAAAGAAAATTTAGATGGAGATTGAATGAAGATTTATTGGACCAGCAAGTTGTTATGGATACCATAAGTAAGGAAACCAAACTTTTTTTTCAAATGAACTTAAATAAAGGAACACAAATACAAACAGTATGGGATGCCTACAAAGCGGTAATGAGAGGTCTATTAATATCATTGAACTGTAAAGATAAAAAGGAAAAAATGGAGCACCAGAATAATATAGTTGAAAAAATACGATTAAAGGAAAAAGAACTAAAGAAAAAAACGGGAAAGAAAAAAATAATTAAAGAAATCCAGATTTTACAAGAGCAATTAAATGCCTTATTGAATCAATAAAAAAATATTTTTAAAAAAAGTTACTGGGAAACAGACCACATATATTGCTGGAATTCTATTATCACCTATTGTCAAGGAATTTTATATCATTAACAATAAAACATGATTTTTAAAAAAACCCCGAGGGTTTTTTTTAATTGCATTTTCTATAAACTACAAAATACAATGAAATAATAGGGAGAGGAAAAAGAAAGAAAGAAAAGAAAACCACTAATAACTAAAACCCCAAGTATAGGAGATCATTACAATCGCTTCTATCAGTATAATCTAAAATGCTTACGTTACATAGAACATGGTTATACATGCTAACATATTATCTTTTTAGCCATACTTTTAATTGTTTTAAGAACATTCCCAGAGCATCATCAAAAATAGATGTTTTTAGGCACAATTCAGAGTCCTTCAGCCTTTATTTATCTTTATCCTTTCCTATCATCAGTTGGTATTCTCGTTTGGGGGCGGCTGCCCCTTTTTCAGAAGCAAAGTCCTCTCTGGAAGTCACAGAGTCCTTTCCGTCACTGAATTTACTATCGTCTTCCTCCCCAGCGTCCTCTCCCGGCTCTCCCAGTTGCCGTCTCAGGAACTCTCACACTTTAAAAACAGAGTCAATCTTTTCTTTTTTTTATCCTGTATTTTGAAGGTGATGCCCTCGGGGGTCAACCATCTGTAGGCAATACTGTTTGTTTGCAAAAACAATATTAAGTCTTTATACTTCTTCCTCTTCTTCCTTATTTCAAATGGGATATCTTTTAAATTCTGATGGTATTTTCTCCCATTTTTAAAGGTGATCCTGTAGTTGCTTTCAAGATGAAGTCCCTCACATGTCTCTTCGAAAATCTAACCACAATCTCTCCAGGCAGATTATTTTTCTTGATGTAGACAGGGTAGGTTCTGTAAACCACATCCATTTTGCTTACAAGATATTCTGCTTTTAAATCTGTAACTGGAGCTAATGCTTCACTCAGGAGTTGTTTTAGATTCTTGTCTTTCGTCTCAGGGACCCCTTGGAATCGGAGGACTAGGTTGGCTTTCTCCATTTGCAGCTGCAAAAGTTGAAGTTCATCTGAGGATTGTTTCTTTTCCAGCATTTGAACCTTTTTCTTAACTCTTATAGTCTTATCGTCTATTTCCTTCACTTTCTCAGCTGTTTGCTCCATCTTTTTTGTGGTTTCAGCCAGTTGGAGCTGCTGATCTACAAGGTTCTTGTTTAAAATTGTCAGCTGCTGATTGACATTTGTCATCTGGTCCAGTAGAGGGTGCATGGTGTCTGCTAAGACTTTGGAAAGCTCTGTAGAATCTTCCATCCAAGGACTCCCGCTCCCCATTAGTTTCAATTTTGCTTGCCTTTCTCAATTCCCCACCACCACCATGATTGTGGATTATTTACTTTACTTTAGAACATGCTAAAGTCTCTGAAATTCGCCCAAGCGCTTTTCTACGCTCTGGTAAGTCTCTCAAAACTTATTTCAACGTTTATGCTTCAGCCCCCCCTCGGGGAATCGCTGCTTTAGTTACGCGTATGGGAGGGCTCCTCCCCTCCCCCGCTCGCTTGTCTCTGTCAGCTCTGCTGCCATGGGGGGGGGGAGGTTTGTTGTCTTCTAATTGCCTTTGCATTCCTTCTGTGCTTCTTTGCTGCTACAACGCTTATCTCTAAGTATTTACTCCAGGTTTCTAGTGCTGAATTTCTTTAATTGATTTAAGATCTTTTTTAGTAACTTTAGAGAAAATCCCAAAGCGTCCTATGTTGTTATTGATCTCATTTTCAAATCTGACCCATTTCTGCTCATTACCTTCACCTATCTCTAATAACTGCTTAACTTGGAAAGCTTCATAATAGCTCTTCAACTCAGGGATTCCCCAACCCAACTCCACTTTGTGACTATATACCAGCCTTTTTTGGGTTCCACATTTTTTGCTGCCAAATATCCACTCTCTAATCTTCCTATTCCATTGTTCTAGTCTATTAATATTAGCCCCTAGTGAGATATCATTTGAAATAGGTATATTAATTTTGGTATCCAAAACATTTTAACACTCCTAATTCTAGTGGATATGCCTAAGGTTTTATTTGTCCACTTCCCCATTTCCTTTTCAATTTTCTTCCATATCCTGCTGTAGTTAAGCTCCGAAATTCTATCAATATTCTTTTGTAATACTATACCTAAATATTTGAGTTTTTAGTGCCCATTCCCATGCTTGTAATTTTGTTTATTTCTTTCCCCCCCTCTCTACTCACATTAAGATACATAATTTCTGATTTAGCCATGTTAACCCTTAAACCTGAACAGCATTCAAAATCCTCAAGTATAATTTTTACTTCTTTTATAGCTTCTTTTTTTTAAAAAAAAAATATTTATTTTCAGTTTTCCATCATACATTCATTTCCACTTAATATAGATTTACATTTGGGGGTTTACAAGTTTATCTCAAACCACATTATGGCTTTGTGCCATTTCTGATTAAATTTATCTTCTAGTTTTCCAGCCATCAACATGTTCAACTTATCCATTTCTATTATCTCAAAAAGTTTATCAGTCATTTCATCCCTAGTTGGTATAATATCTGATTTCCAGTTTTTCGCGATACATATTCTTGCCATTGTTATTAGATATGTAATAACACATTTTTCGTTGTATTTAATGCCATTAGGTATAATGTTTAATAGAAAGATTTCTGGGTGTAAAGGTAAATCTATTTTTGTGATATCCTTTATCAACTGTCTAGTGGTTTTCCAGAATCTTTGGATTTTATCACAATTCCACCAAATATGTAGGTGTGTTCCTTTGTTATTTTTGCACCTCCAACAGTTTCCAGATGCGGTTGCGTAACATTTTTGCAACCTATCTGGCGTCCAGTGCCACCTATAATTCATTTTTATTATGTTCTCTTTATAAGGTATTGATCTTAATAATTTGATTGATTTCCAAGATTTTTCCCATTCTTCTCTCTGAAGCTTACGCCCCAGATCTCTTTCCCATTTAATCATAAATGGTTTCTCCCATTCAGCTGTTAGCTCTTCTTCTAGTAGAAATTTATAAATTTTCCCGATCTGTTTTTCTGTCTCCCGCAACCAAAGTTTATCTAATTGTATATCTGTGTCGTAAAATCCAGTTTTTTTATCTCTTGTATATCTTGAGATTAATTGATTCTTTTCCCAAATTGAAAGGTTTACATGCATTTCTTGTAGTGTTTCCCAACTTTTAAGTTCATTCTGATCACCTAATAGATTCTTATATGGTATGGTCTTTCCTTCCGTCATTAACGTTGGCATCACAAATGCTTCTATAGGAGAGATCCACTTAGGTATTTTCACGTAATTTTTCCCTTTTATTTGTCTCCAAACTTGCATCAAGGGCCCCCTTATTGTGTGATTTGTGAAGGTCTTTTGTGGCTTATCTATATTATACCACATATAGGCATGCCAGCCCATGGGTAGGTCATGACCTTCAAGCTTTAATACCTTTTTATCTTCCATTAGGGCCCAATCTTTTATCCAGCCCAGTGCTGCTGCCTGATAGTACAGATCCCAGTCCGGGAGACTTAGTCCAGCTCTCTTTTTATGTTCTCTCAACAGTTTTAGTTTTATTCTTGCTTTTTTCCGATAAGAGGTCGTCACAGCCTCCAATTGCTTTTTAATTACTAATACCTGATTCTGTAGCGTGTGGTTATATTTATACATTAATTTACTCTGTAACTGCTCCGATTCATGGATTTTGGCTTGTCTTCTTGAGTGCCATTCTTCCTTTATATTCTTCTCTTTCTTTATACAATGCCCCCTTATGACTGCCTTTGCAGCGTCCCATAGGGTATTAGTGGGAACAGTTTCTCTATTTTCCTCAAAATACAGCCTTATTTGCTCAGTCATATATAGTCTATCTCTTTCTGTAGCCATTAATAAATTGTTATAACTCCAGGTTCTTTTTGTTGGTTGTTGATTTAGTTCTACTTCAACACTTATTGGGGCATGGTCAGATATCCAGATTGGATGAATCGTGATTCCTTTGACAGTCATATTAGTATTCTTTTCTACAATTATATAATCTATACATGATGCCATTTTATATCTACTGGATATATGTGTGGGCTTGGGCTGGTACCCCATCAGATCGTGTACTTCTGTCAGACCCCAATTTCCCAGCCTTATTGATTTGTCTTTTGTTATATCTATGTTTAAGTCTTCTACTATAATAATTTCTCCCTCCGCGAATTGATTAATTTTTTTAATGTTCTGCTTAGAAATTTCTTTTGGCCTTTATTTGGGGCGTAAATATTTACTATTGTAAACTTTTTGCCTTCTATTTTAAAATTTACTAGCACATATCTACCGTCCCTATCCACCATTTCCCCCACTTCTTCTATTTTAAGTTTCTTATGAATCAGTACCGCTACTCCTTTATTCTTAGTATCGCTTCTGGCTTCCGCTATTGTCTCCCAGGCCGTGTCATTTAGTAGCGGCTTACTGTCTTTTTTTTCTTTGTGTGTTTCCTGGAGACATATAACATCAATCTTTTGGTCCTTTGCCAGCTTAGCTATCCTATATCTTTTAAGGTTTGAAGTCAGCCCATTGACATTCAGTGTAAGTAGTCTTATTGTACTATCCATCTCCATTATGCATCACAGCTCCCGTGGCTGTGAACTACTTAAGCAATTTATTGAACTACCCCCCCCTTCCCCTCCCGTCCCTGTGGTTGAGAAGAACCATGAGGAGAATAAACTCTCCCCTCTTTCTACTTCATGGAGTACACACATCCCCTCCTCCCCCATATTAGCTTTTTAAACATTACGTTAGCTCATTTATCTCAGTTATGCTTGCATACTTCCCTTTAGGTGGTTCCTTCCAGTGAGCCTCTCTCTGAGGTTCCTTCGTCAGGGTCTGTATCCAGTTCTGCCTCTTCTTCCATTTCCTGCTCTCTCACGTCTTCTGTGTTGATTCCGAGTTGTTTAAGCAGGGTGTTAGCCTCATTAGGGTTCCTTGCCATAAGCCTCTTCCCTTCTCGGAATATAATAATTGAGGATGGGTAACCCCAGGTAAATTTTACATTGTTTGCATGAAGTTTTTGGGCAAAGGGGTGCATTAAGCTCTTTTTCTTAAGAGTTTCTTGGCAGAAATCCTGCCTCACCCAGATTTTCCTTCCTCTAAAACTCAGATCCTTCTTTTTTAATTCTTTAAATATTTGTTGCTGAATTTTTTCTCTAGAAAACTTAATAGTAACATCCCGGGGGGACCCATCCTTGGGGCAGCCGTCATTCTTAACAGTGCCTATGTTAATGCATCTATACCTCTTCAATAAAGTATTACCTTTCCTGAAAGCTTGTACTACGTTGTTGGCTGTTGGTTCTAACATTCTGTTAAGAATGACGGCTGCCCATGGGGCATAATAGGATATAGGGTATTCGTATGCACCCCCACACTGCCCTGGCCAATAAGCCACCCTCCCGCGTGCAGTGGGGGGTGCATCTTAGCCAGGTCACACGGTCACCTTTCTCGATCCGCCACCTCCATCCTGTGGGCCAGTTCCAGTCCCTCATCCGGGGATACACGCCCACTCCTCGCCTTCGACTGCTCCGACCCCCTCGGGGCCGCGGCAGCCGCCCAGCCAAGGATATCATACGAGCTCTAGATGGGGTCAATTCCGCTCGGATTCCACTGCAGAAACTTACATGCTTACGCAGGGCCCCAGGAGAGACAGCAGGTTCAACCTGGGATTTACCGCTGGAGGTTTTTCCCCATATGGGGCCTCCTTTGAACCACTGCCGACCCCATGGGTAACAGAGCGGTCGAAGGCGAGGAGTGCTTAAGGACAGCTGCAGAGGGACCTGGAGGGCTTGTTCCATGCGATTCCACGGTTGGTGATCCAAGCTATCAGGGAGAAGAGGGAAGACCAACCGGTGGCACCGGTGGTGCTTCCAGCTTCACCTGTCACGGCAGGGCCTGGGGGCGTGATGCAAGCAAGCGAAGTACAAGAGCAGTCCGAAGTCAAGCCGAGTAAGACAAGCAGCCAAGTTCAAACAGGTTTAAATCAGAATTCAGAGCCAGGGTCAGCCATACCATAGTTCAATGTCCATAAATCCAAACGATGCCAGAGGAGTCAAAAGCCGAGGAGGGGGGGAGACGAGGGGGGGGACGAGAGCAGGGTCAACGAAGCCGAGGGTCAAAAGCCGAGGATCAAGATGATAAGAGTTCTGGAGCAGAGATACCCGGAGTCAGGTCCTGACAAACGATGTTTGCCAGCACAAAGGCCTGCCAGCAACAGGCTTGAAGATATACAGTGCTGGCTAATTAACTCATTAGCTGGCAGGGAGGGAGGTCATGGTTCAGTCAATACTCAGGGCTAAGAGATCGTCTTGCACGCATGCGTGCATCCCGGCGTCTATCTCTTAGCTCCTTTCTCCATTGATTTCGGAGCCTGGTTACAGCTGGTGGCGAATCGGGCGAGGAGTC
>NW_015165849.1:481982-492794 GCF_001447785.1 Gekko japonicus | reverse complement strand
GGTTGGGCTCTGCAGCCTGGAGACTCTGTTTATGTGTCTACTAAAAACATCCCGCTTTTATGCCCTAGTTGAAAACTGGGTTGGAAGTACATCGGGCCGTTTCCGGTGAAAAGGGTAATCAATGAGGTGGCAGTAGAACTGGATTTACCCAAGAACTTGAGAAAATTACATTCTGTGTTTCATTTCAGCCTCCTGAAAAGGGATTCTGGTTCCAGTCCTTGGCATCCATCAAAACCGATATGAAGTTTCATCATGCTTTCCCGGACAAACCGGGAGATCTCCCAGAATAACCGAGAGACCTCCCGGAATGCCCGGGATACCTCCTGTATGAATGGTGTGAAGCAGATTTTCGAGGGGGCAGTATGTCAGCTATGCTGTCATGGGGGTGGGGAGGTTGAGTTTGTCTTCTAATTGCCTTTGCATTCCTTCGGTGCTTCTTTGCTGCTACAAGGCTTATCTCTAAGTATTGCAGGTGGGGGTGTTGATGTCTGGTTTTCTTGGGAACCGTGAGTGTTTCGTTCCCAGCTTCAGCACTAGATGGCCAAAGCTCTTTCTCCCACACGTGGGAGAATGGCTCATTGGCCAGGGCAGTGGGGGGGGGTGTGAATATGAATACCCTATATCCTATTATGCCCCATGGGCAGCCGTCATTCTTAACAGTGCCTATGTTAATGCATCTATAGCTCTTCAATAAAGTATTACCTTTCATGAAAGCGTGTACTACGTTGTTGGCTGTGGGTTCGGACATTCTCACCATTCCCAGGGGGCTTTCTTTTAGATTTTCGGCATTTCGATTTCACTTGACTTACAGTTCATTGTTGGTCCATAGACCTTGCCTGATCACGTTTAAATCACCTGATCTCCAACGCTTGTCCCGGCCGGCAGCTCTGTTTCCATGCGAACGCAGCAGTGGCAGGACCGTCGGGGCAGGAGAGCACCTCAATTCACCAGCATCACGCTGGCAAAGAGGCCACCCTTCCAAAGCCCCATGGCAAGGAGCATTTCACACAGGCTCCAGGGGGGTGACGGACAATCGCACCCCTCCTTACCGCTGGCGTGCAGATTGCCTCCCAGAGGTCCGGGAAAGGCGTCTACTAGCGTGTCGCCATTGACCGGAAGTCCCATATGATTATTTTATGTATTTAAAAATGTATATGTTGCCTTTCCAGAGAACTGCTTGAGACAGTTTACAGTTAAAGCAATAAAACAAAGCCATTAAACACAACCATTAAAAACAAAAAAACCAATTAAAACTAGCCACTAAAAACAAGCCAAAGCCATTAAAAGTAGCCACTAATATGACTCTATTATTCATAAATGCAGACAAAGGAACCCCAAGTTTTAATTTTTCTGCTGACAACGGTCACAAAGGGCCTCAGCCAGAGCCCGAGTATCTTTTCTACAGCAGGATTCTCACTCAGCAACACCACAGATGTTCACATGCTTTCTGCACTGGGTACCAAAAAGCTGTAGCCTTAATGGGACTCATAAGAGTTTCCAGTACAGACTTGCTTCCTAACACCTGGCTGATATAGCGCTACTCAGCACTTGATAACCATGGCTGCGGTCACACACACTAAACAGTCTACTTACAATGCACTTTCCAACTGGATTTTGCAAGCTGACACTGTAAAATCCAGTTGGAAAGTGCACTGAAAGTGGATTACTTAATGTGTGTGACCACAGCTCATGTGATAATAGAAACCTCCATCTGGGTGGAGCAGGAGCAGCTGAAGTTCATTGTGTGCTGCCATGGATATGGCCCTTCATACCCCATTGCCTCAGAAATGAACTTTACCATTCCTTGTCAAAATGCTTACGGGCTTCTACAGACAACCCTCTCTAGCACTCCACAATTTATCTAGTTCATTCCTTAGTCCTGTATCCCGGAGAAGTAGAAGAAATTCCCAAATTGACTCAAGTAAATTTGAATTTTAGGAAAGATGTGGTATGTTTCTTTGTTTAAAACATGTATATCTTTTCCCTTTTCACCTACATAGGACTTTCAGGATGGTCCCCACCAATGCTCCCTCTACGCTGTGGAGTCTTGTGAGCAGAAATTCTACTTTGTGAGCTACTGACATTAAAGTTGTGAGTGAGAGATCTGGGTAGTACATAAATTAGTTTGCTCTGGAGCCATCCTTCCTGAGCTAAGACAAAAATGTGTGAGCCGAAGGCTAAAAAACTGTGAGCTAGCTCACACTAACTCAGCTTAGAGGGAACACTGGTCCCCACCACTCCTGCAAACCAAATCCAGTGATTTACCTCCTGTTCCAAAAGTACATGGGCTTTCCCTGCAGAAGGAATACAGCTGCAGGAGGCCTGCCTTGATAATCCATACTGGGCTGACATCAGCAAATTACCCTCTTCTTTACTTTTTTAAAAAAAAGATTTAAAGCATATTATTCCCAAGGAGTTTTACAATATACCGATTAAGTACATTTTAAAAAATAAAATCATATTCAGCAGACCTCTGGTAGCAGGGGTCATTTCGTAGAAAAAGAGCCGCAGGAGCTCATTAGCATATGCCGGAAGTGATGTCAGAAGGGGAAGCAAAAGGGGGGGCTGCATTTTCAAAAGCCTCCCCTTCCCTTCCCCAGCCGGCCTGAAGATGGCCCCCCCCTTTGCTTCCCAAGCCAGCCTGCCAAGGCGGGGTGGGGGGGGAAGTGAAGAGAGAAGTCTCTATGGAGTCATGCCGCAGCAGCGGCACAATCTTTCCATTATATTCTATGGGGCGATAGAATATAAGCGGCACAATCTTTCCATTGTATTCTATGGGGCCATACCGGCAGCAGTGGCGCAACGCTAGAAAGAAGGAGCGCAGGGGCGGGGCTCGCCACCACTGCCATTTGTGCCTGTTTCTGGGTGCTCCAGTGCGCTCCAGCCCCAAACAACCCCTGTCTGGCATGTAGCTGAAACTAACGTGTTGTTCCTTTGACTTTTGCCATCCCTGAGCAACTGCCAGTTGAGTAGAGAGTTTTTTCTTCCAGGGAGGGGTGAGGAAAATATGTGTGACTCTAGAATGCATTGGACTGGCAGTAGGGTTATGAGCTTCAAGGAAGGCCTGAAGTTTTCCTGGGCATTTCAGCTGATCTCCAGACTACAATGATTAATTCCCCTGCAGGAAATGGAAGCTTTGAAGGGCAGACCACCCTACACATCCTCTCTGAGCTTCCTCCCCATGCTCTGCTCACTAAATCTCCAGGAATTTTCCAGACTGGAGTTGATTAATGTAGGGTTGCCAGCCTCAGAACACCAACGGGCAGGAGACTCACTGGAGTAATGGAGGACCACACTATTGTGGGTGACGTTACTTCTAGCATGACCAGGAAATGACATCATCACATCAGTGGTGGCACTGTTTGCAAGCAGTAGGCTATTTTAAAAATAATTATTGTTGTATTGTTTAGAAATCTATTTGGCCTGTTCCTATTTTTCATTTTCTGGTCCAGATGTTCTTATCCAGAAATGCTTGTAGAAAATTGTATTGACCTGTTGGAGGAGGACTCTTTTTATTAATTGCTGGCTGCTGTTTAATCTTGCTGCCACAACATACTCCTTAAACTATAAAGCCGAAAGGAAGTGTGTCATTGGTCCTTTCTGCATTTGCCTGCCACTCCAGATTTTCTCAGTGTTCGAGTCGAGGCGATTTAAGTCCGTGGCCAAATAGCATCCAAAACAGTTAGGGCAACAGCGGGCTGAAACCAGGCCAGCCACTGAAGGGAGGTAGCATAATGCAGAACAGGGGAAAAATTGGAATAAAAAGAAGATTGAATTCGGTTTTCGTGCAGAACTTGGGGGGGGGACAAATTAAAATGGTTGTGTAAAATATTGGGTTCAAGATGCATTGCAGTGGACAGCTCTACTTTATTAAGTGATTCAGCAGATACAAGACTGAAAAATCAGGGCAACTGCCCTGTTTAAATAGCATGCAAAAACCACACCCAAACACACCCCAATTCCAACAATAACATTAGTTTCTCATTGGTCACTACCAGAGTCCTGGTGGGCTATTGTTCTAGAGCTCCAAGCTCAGCCAGTTTCTGGTAGATAGTCCTGGAATGTTCCAGTCCTAATACATAACAGTTGAATTTTATTTTAGTGCAAAATTGCTTGGAGGAGACCGCAGTGAATCCAAATTAAGAGGAGAGTGTGGAAAGGGCCATGGTTTTCGATTTGGACTGCGGTCACACAGGGCGATTCTGCATATACCTCCATCGTTATACTAAACTCATGTTGGAACAGAAATTCCCCTCTGCATTGCATGCTGCTGTCACTTTCTTTGATCACCGGATTTTATGGTACCCCCCACACTGCATGCCACTTTCGCTTTCTTTGATCATCGGGTTTTATGGTACCTTCTGCATAGATTTATGACCATTCAGTAGGGTTGCCAGATCTGTGTTGGAAAATACCTGGAGACTTTGGGTGGGGTTTGGGAAGGGGAGGGGCCTCAGCATGGTACAGTGCCACAGAGTCCACCCTCCAAAGCAGCCATTTTTTCCAGGGGAGCTGATCTCTGTCAGCTGGAGATCAGTTAAGCAGGAGATCCCCAGGCCCCACCTGGAGGCTGGCAACCCTACCATTCAGAGGTGCTATCCCAGGGTATCTGAATGTGGTTTTGAGTTGCACTTTTTCTGTTCCAGCATGGTTTTGGAACAAGGGAGGGAAAAGCCAGTGCAGAATCAGCCACATACTAAATAATACATTTTACAACTGGATTTTGCCAATCCACACAGTAAAAACCAGTTGGAAAGTGCACTGAAAGTGCATTATTTACAGACCACAACTAATTTTAGGGGTATGATGGTGGCTGCGATGGTGTTTTTTTATTATTATTATTATTAATCTGATGTTTTACTGGAGTTCTTGCTATTGTGAAGCGTTAGGTTTTCTCTGAGGTGAACCACCTGTCTTGTGTGTGGACAACAGTTGAGGACCAACCAATCCTCTTCCCCCTCGCGGTCTCCCCACGCGCCTTTCTCTCCTCTCGCGACATTTGGGCCACGCTGTTCCCGGCATCCATTTCGTGGCCGAGGAAGAGGAGGCGAGCGGAGTGGGTGATGGCGGCCATGTTGGGAGCGTCGGGACAGCTTTGAGGAAGGGCCTCGGTGTGAAGACGAAGCGCGTCGCTTGTCCTGTCTCGCCCGCCGTGGTGAAGCCGGGGGAGGCGAAGAGGAGACGGCGCCGGAACCGTGCTCGGACCGCGAGGAGGCCTCTCGGCGCGCGCGCGTTGGGCTTCCTCCCGCCGGCGCCATGAGCGGGGGGACGCCTTACATCGGCAGCAAGATCAGCCTCATCTCCAAGGCCGAGATCCGCTATGAGGGCATCCTCTACACCATCGACACCGAGAATTCCACCGTGGCGCTGGCCAAAGGTGAGGGAGGGGCTCGTGGGTGGAAGGGGGCCACGCTCGGTCCCCCCCCGTCCCACCCCAGAGGCCCGCAGGAGGGGAGGGGAGAGCGGAACGAAGGCGCCTCTGATGGCGGGTGGGGAAGGAGGGACGGGCGGCTGGGTGTGGGGGGTGAGGGAGAGCTGGGTATCTCTCACTTTCGCTCTGACTCAGGGTATGTTTACTCGCAGGGTTGCTACCTCCGGGTTGGGAAGTCCTTGGAGATTTGGGGGTGGGCCCTGGGGAGGGACTTCAGTGGGATGTCGTAAGATCCATTCTCCAAAGCTGCCATTTTCTCATGGGAACTGATCTTTGTAGACAAGAGATATCCAGGACCTACCTGGAGGCTGATAATCGCATTTGCTCAAAACCCGCTGAATCCGATAGGTCTTATTATCATGTAAATGTGTTTTGGGATAGCAGCTCCCCTAAATGGCCTATCAGAAGGCTGGGTAGTCTCTTACTTGTCAGGCCAAGTGTGTGTAACAGAAAACAGTATTTACTAGGAGTTTTTCCAGGTATGCCATCAAAAAAAGGAGGGAATGTTGTCTTACCTATGCATGCGAGTTACAGTCACATGCAGTGAAGAACATTTCTTGGTGTATAACGTTTCTTAAGAGAAGGTTATCTTACATTCCAGGTCTCTTAATTTATAGTTTTCTCTGAAACTTAAGGCAGATCAGATTGTATAAAACTAAGATATACAACAATCCAATGGGGCTCGGATTGCAAAAGTTAGAAAACAATGCAATAAGAACATATTAGATGTGATATATCAAACAGCGAACATAATGGAATTACAAAGATGCAAGGCAATGCTGTAAGAGTTGGGTGGAACATATAATAGACCTTGGAACGGACTACAATATTTGTCCTTTTATAACAAAGTATTGAGACTCCTGTACTGCCTTTATATGGATCCAAAGCAGTGATTCTCTTGTTCTCCATATTATCCTTGCAACAACTCTGTAAGGTAGGTCAGGCTGCGTGTGTGTGACTGACCCGAAGTCACCTGGTGAGTTTCCATGGCAGAGTGGAGATTTGAACCTGGTTCTCCCAGATCCAAGTCTGACACTCTTAACTACTACTCCACATTGTAATGATGCTGTGATCCCTTTAAGGTACAATTTTACTGGGGAATGAGCTTTGCAGAACTTGCTTCTTAGTAAACTTGTATAGTTCTGTGTGCAAGTTTCAGTTGATGTATGTGAGCCCTGTACACACATTATAGGGGCCATGTATACAGTGTACATAAACAGCTCCCTGCTAGGTCAGATCAGTGGTCCATCTAGTCCAGCATCATGCTTCACACAGTGCCTGACCCATTCTGTTGGATAGCTTGTGACTTTTCTTTGTACACTGAGAAATTCTGAAGTTACATTCTTTCTTCTTTTGTTTTTTTCTCCCTGGTTGCAGACCTAAAGTGGCTTTTCACATTGGTCCCCCCTGCACTTAATCCTCAAACCACCTTGCAAGGTGTACAAGATTTCTTTTTTGGGGAATGATCATCTCCACTCTAGTTGATGCCCCTGTGGAGAGTTTGGGAAACTTTGCCCTCCCAAGGTCTGTCTTGGCAGATGGGAATGGAGATTCGGCAGCTTTGGTACAGTTGTGTGTAGTTATTCTAGTCCAAGTCCATTGATTTTGATGGGTTTAGATTGCAATACCTCTGCTAGTATTATACTGTTAGGCACACCGATGCAGCCCTCTGTGGCCTTATTTATTTATTTGGATTTATATCCCGCCCTCCTTTTATTGGGTTCTGGAAACCACCAGGGAGGAGGAGGAGGGTGAGGGGAGGCATATCTTCCTTAACATTTTGCTAGGGGATAGTTTTGTAAAGAAGAGATGTGTCTTAGATCATGTGCAGCACTGTGACCGACAGATGAAAAAATATTTCAGGTTGTTTATCTTGAACCTGCTTTTTTCTCAGGTTTTTTTTGCCTGTTAGTAAGCAAAAATCAGCAATCTTGTGGCTCTTAATACTTTTGTACAACATAATCAAAGTGAAGAAAACTTTGGTTGTTCTGTGTATTTTCAAATTTAAAACATGTTGATTGTATTGGCATTCGTTCTGTCTCTTTTGTTTGCTCTTGATGCTTGTTATTTCATCATTAAAGTTTTTCTTTCACCTTTTTAGTAATACCTAAGTTCTAGAGTCAATTCAAATGCTGCCTGTTGAACTTCTAAGAAGTTTTAAATGATGCTGATGTATATGAAATAGCAGTTCTTCTCATGTAATCATGTTTTCTTTAATTGAGATAGTAAAGGTATAAGTAATGTTCCTGTTTGCTTTTGTTTGTGCTAGCCTCTTGGCTTCATTTCTTCCTCATTCTCTTTAACGTTACTTTTCATCCATTTGGGCTTTTTACTGAAAAATGTATAATTTCCCCCCCCCCCCAAGTCTTTTTTTGAATGTACTTTTGAGTATAGCACTACAGCTGCAATGTACCAAGAATTTTGTAGTTTGAGCTCTCTGCTTTAAATTTTGGATTCTGTACTTCCTTGTTTGAATTATGTTACATAAGATGTCTTAAAATGTTGTTTCATGTTCAGAGACTTCAGTTAGTTCTTTTTTCTTTCTTTTTTGTATTTGCACTACTTCCTTTATTATTATTTTTAAAGTTCTCCACTGGGTATTTGTTGTCATTTTAATTTTACATTAATCTTTTTAAAAGATATTTTTTCTAAAGTATATACAGAACCTATTTTTAAAATGTGTATATTATCAAATTTGTTTCTTTCAAATATATTGAAATGTAGCATTCTGTTTTTATTGTTCACTTCAATGTTTTTATAATTTTACATACAGAACTATATGGGCCAAGTGTTGTTGAATTCTAAGGTCTTAAATTCAACAGTATTTGCATTCAGAAACTTCTTCAAAAACTGGAAAGAGTAGGTTTTTAAGGTTTCAGTTTTATACATACTTGCTTTCAAGTCTCACTGAACACAGGTAGATTTGCTTCCAAGTAAATGTGCATAAAATTTGCCTGTGTGGGTGTTTGTGCATCATGACCATTCAAATTGCATTTGAGCTTCATGAAATGTGTATGACGTGTAATTGTTGTTTGGCTTATCAAATACTCCTGTGGTGTTTTTGTTGGTTTCGACCCTCTCCTCTATCATGACATGAACAGAAAATGCTGACCAGTGCATATTCCTCCCATTCATTCCTGTTCTTACTAAGGGTTTGTATTCTTCAGTCTTTTTTTTATTTTTCCCCCTATTCTGCAGCCACATCTGCATAGAACCACATTTATGTGAGGGATTAAACCTGCAAAGCCAAACACAGCTCCTAAAGAGCTCTTTCTGCTTGGAAATGCTGAAGATCAAACCTGCTGACTTCTGCCTGATAAGCAACATGTGCTTTTCTGAGACTCGGCACTGCTGTTTGTGCTTCATCAGAACACTATCACCTCTGTTTATTACAACACTCATAGCCTTATTTTTGAATTCAAGATTACAGAAAATCGATACAAAATATAAAAATTACATCAGAAAAACATCAGATCAGATAAATGAATACGGTAGCTATTTAAAATGCTCTAAGCATAAATATGGAAGAGATAAAAAGTTCAGCAGCAGATTAAAATTTAAAAGGAATTAAAAATAGCATCTATAAACATTTTCATAATCAAACTGTGTCAGACTCCACAAACAGCTACACATTAAAATCTGTAACACGTTTTAGGGTATCCCTCCCCATTATGTTAACATTGATACTTGCATATGCGTTAGAAAGCCTCTTTCCTTTTCCATATTCCCCAAAACCTTTTGTATGCGTAAGGTACTTTAATTCTTGTTTTTCCTTACTTTATTCTTCTAATATTTTTGTTTGCACGTGTTAGGTCACTGTATTTTATTTATTAATTAAATTAGATTTGCTAGGCTGCCCTTCCCTACAGATAGGGCTCAGGGCGGCTTACAACAGAGCAATAACAAAATTCTTGGTTTAAAACAACATTAAAACCATTTAAAACATCAATAAATAGAAACAGAATATATATACCAGGTGGCAGAAAAATCAGCTCCCCTAGCCTCCTGGGGGGGGAGAGGTTGTGAGGGATGGGGGAATATATGAGAGTGCCAGGTGTCATACTGTCCTCCCCGTAGCTGTCGTCAGCCAAATGCCTGGCGGAAGATCTCTGCCTTACATGCCCTGCAGAAAGGCAATAGCTCCCAGAGCGCAGGGATGTCTTTGGGCAGAGAGTTCCACCAAGTGGGGGCCAGGGCTAATAAACCCTGGCCCTGGTTGAGGACAGCCAGATCTCTCTCAGGCTGGGGACCACCAGGAAGTTCTTATTTCCTGAGCTCAGTGCTCTTCCAGGGGCATACTGTAAGGCACCGAAGGTATGTTTTAGGATTATTGTTAATTGCATGGTGACTTTTCGTCTGTCTGGTGGGCTGCTTCAGACTGTGGTTTTGCACTACATGAACAAGCTGTCAGTGTACACAAACACCTTCCTCCCTTATATGCTGCAAGTCAATTGGTGTTAGGTTTGAACCACCTATTAGAGACTTGTTACAGCTTTGGTTTCTAACCTATTCTTTTCACAAATGTGCAGCAGTTGTGAGTAGTTAATTTCATTTTTGCAAATTTTATATGCCTCTGAGACTATCACTGTATAATTCTCAGTGTCTTTGCCCAATCTCGTTTGCCACAGTTTTTCCCTCTATGTACATCCTATACCCAGCATAATCAGCTTTATCTGCACATGTTTAGAAATGTGGAGCTGAGCCCAACTGATAGTCTGATGTCTTGTATTTTAAAACCTGTTAACTCTTAAAGTAATATCAAATGGTAGCCTAATTCAAAAGGATTTAAGTCCTCTGGGTTGGCTGGGCAGAATATCCCCCCATTCTTCTTAAAGACTCTGTGCAGTCTCTTTATATACTAGGAAATCTTACACCCCACATTACTGACAGCAGGCCAGCTTTGTTTACTTGTAGTCATGTAAATAAGCATATAAAGGAACTTTATGGTTTAGCTTTTGTCAAGGTGGTGACCTTCCTCGAGGTCAGGGGTTGCCACTTTTTATGTAGTGAAACTTTTGAAAAATATTTTCCAGACTTAAAAAGAAGTAAATTGCAATAAGACTACTGTAAATAGTTTCTATTTACTGCCAACCTAGCAGATTGAAAGCAAGAAATTGCAAGTAGATAAATAGGTACCACTTCAGTGGGAAGGTAACAGCGTTCGTGCGCCTTGGTGTTTAGTCATGTCGGCCACATGACCACAGAAACGTCTTCGGACAGCGCTGGCTCTTCGGCTTTGAAACGGAGATGAGCACTGCAACCCTAGAGTCGGATTCGACTGGCTTTCGAGCAAGGGAACTTTTACTTTTACTAAATAGTTTCTAGTAAAACAAATTAAACAGCTAGTTAGTTATTAAAGTATCAGGCATATGCCTGAAACC
>NW_015165849.1:450117-481912 GCF_001447785.1 Gekko japonicus | reverse complement strand
CCGTGAAACCTTGTACAGGCACCTTTTTGTTCACAAAAAAAAGCAGTTCTGAAAGAATGTGTCAGCAAAACCTGTAGGGAGAGCAAGTTCCACAACTGGTGACTTTGCTGTGGTAGTACTCCATCTCTTATGCTACCATCTATTTCTGGTGTTGGGGCATGCCCTTGGGAGAATTCTAGTGCTTGGAAATTTTGCAGAGCTTCTTCCAGGTGGGCTGGGTGAAGTATTGCTGGGTACCTAAAAATCAGCATTTAGGGCTTTTGCAAAGCTCTTTGAGCTGTGAATAGTATCCAAAACTTGATGGCAAAGCAGAGAAACTGCGTTTTCATGTGACTTGTTTAGTTGTTTGACGAAAGGTTCTCCCTCATGTTGAAATTTGCACATTCAGTGGAAATCAGAACTAAAATTCAACAGCAGTTTATTCTCCCTAATCTCTTTCCTTGACTGTGGGAAGATAATGCACTTCCAAATTGGGGAAGGATGGGGGAATGCTGTCTCTGATGTGTTACCTTCTTTTGTGGGTTGGGTCGAGCATGACCTTCCTTTTCTTTTTCTTATGTGCACTCTTTGTCACTGCAACTTTGTAGACAAAAATGTCACTGGATTATTTGGTTAAAGAAGTTTTGAATGTTGAATTTTTGGAGCCCTCTGATATTCATTAAATAATAAAACAAATTGTAACTTGACCACCTAGGACAATGTTCATTTCTATGTTGCCCAAGAATCTCAGCAATTTTTTAGAATTAAGATGGTTTATAATAGTTCTTCACATTATTTATATACTTCCGCCTCCCCAAAAAAGACAAACTATTCTTCTGCAATCCGAAGCACATATATTGGCACTAAAATTAGTGAGCTATGCTAATTTAGCAGAGCGGTCCTGTGCAGAGGTACTTAAATTCAATTAAACCAGTAACATTAACTGCATTGGATTGGATTGTGAATGGTCTTTGCATGTGTGTGGGGGGGTATTTTTGTACCTGCTTATATTAGCATTGTTCCAGGTTGAACTATTGCACAGCAAGATTTATATGTTTTGGAAGTATTATATCATGAGGCAATCCAGCACTGTACTGAAGGGCAGCATTTTGGTAGTATTGACAATTGCATAAAGGCGCAATTTGCTTGCATTCAATCCCTGATTTTGAGTTAATTGCAGAGAGGTTCACAAAGAAGCTGTCTGAGTTTTTGCTTTGTTAAAAGTTACTTCTGTGTTGCAGCAGTTACTTCCGCATTCCGGCTTTTAACCTTTCCAGTACAGCACCCTCCATGATAGTTGCCCCCTATACTTGTTTAGCCTCATCCTGATATAGAATAGTATAGAATAGTTAATAATTTTGTAATTGTTAGAGATCTATGTTCACAGTTCCTAAGAATAAAACAGTATATTGGTTGGTTTCTAGTTCCTTTCATTATAGTTCATAAAACTGATATATGATTTCTGGAAACTTTGAAGCCTTAGGATGAAGTGAATTGTATGCAGTACTGATTCATCAAACTTAAGCAATATTTATGTCAAGACCATGAAAAGTATTGCACCTAGCACAGACTAGTTATAGCACCATTTGTTGTGCAGTGGTAGATAAGAACGGATTTAAGGAGAGACATGCATTAATAGAGGCTTTGCATATTTGCATCAGAAAGCACCAGTCTGTTCATTGTTTCACATGAAGGGGGCTCTTAAGGTGCCAGTGGCCACGTTTTGGGTTGGAAAGCAACTTTGAAATCAACATGGTTGCTGTACGTTAGAACCAACTTCTACTTAAATAAATGCAATGAAACTTGCTGTTTGGGTTTTTTTGTCCATGCAAATTAAGAATTATGCTTTTTCTTTGGTTTCCTTTAGTGGCACAGTTTATGCAGGTGTTTTACTTGGCTGGCTAGCCAACCATCCTTCTTTCCCCTCAGCTCTGTGACATGCATGAAAAAGGGAGGTCTCTTGCTTTGCACTCTGCTTTGGAGAATTACAATTAGTGAGAGTGAAACGTGTGCTAAGTTCTTTCTTTGTCTGAAGCCGAGGTCTCTAGTATGTAGCGTGTGTGTGTATTCACTAAAATCTTAAACACACGCAACACCAAAAACTGGGAAGGAAGTCAGTAATAGTTATTGGGAGTATGCCAGATGAGAAATAACGTATTCACTTCATGGCAGAAGACAACAGTAGAGGGGGGACAGACAAATCTCCCTGGGGAGTGAGTTCCAAAGTTTTGGCACCACGACTTAGAAGGCCCTTCCTTCGCTGTCATTCATGATGTAGCCTCCAATGGCAGGGGCACCTGAAGCTTGACCACCAAAAATGACTACAGTGGATGGGTAGGTTCATATAGGAGAAGGTGGTCCTTCAAGTATGCTGACCCCAAGCCATACAGGGTTTTAAAGGTCAATACTGACACCTAGACATGGACCTGAAAACAAATTGGAAGCCAGTAAAGATGGAACAGGACTAGAGTGAGGTGGTCCCTGCAATCCACTCCAGTTAACATTGCATCAGAGTAGCAAGATCTCCCCCCAGGCATCCCTGGCTACCACTATCATCTGTTTATCCAGCAGGAGGCCCAAGTCCAGGAGTCACCCACAGGCTACAAACCTGCTCCTTTAGGGGCAGTGCAACCCCATCCAGAACAGGAGATAACCCATTTCCCGGAATTCTTGACCTAGGCATCCCAATGTGGATGGTACTCAGTGGACATGGAGCAGTCTCCTCTGGCAGCTGGGTGGATTAGTGTTCTCTGTTCATGGCTGGGTGAAAATTCCCTCCCTACATTTCTGTTATTTTTGTTTAAGACAGAACTTTAACAATCCCTGCCCTAGCCAGGTTGAACTGAGGCCCTGGGAGATCTTGGCCTTTTCTTGCAGCATGTGGCAAGTCTTCTGTAAGCAGTCCACTTGAAGAGCAATTCCTTTATGATTGAACTACACATGGGTCTGGGTTCAGTATCTTTGCTGGGCTGGTACACAGATACTTTGCTTAGACTGCTGGTCTAGATAGGCTTCTGATCCTATCCAACTGTAAACTGTTTACTTTGGTTTGGTTGGGGTTTCTGTAGAGTTAATTAGTCCAAATCCACAGTCTTTAGAGTTAATTAGTCCACATCTAAGGGGACTAATTAACTAATTAAGGGGAGCGGTGGCACAGAGGATTTATCTTCTGGTTATAGTAACATCTGAGCTGTCAGTGCTGGTGTGAGCTACCAGCCCTGTCCCCAGCTCGCCGTCCACCCAGCAGTTTGAAAGCTTCGGTGAGTAGATGAAATGGGTACCACTCCCTAGAGAGGGTGGGCACACCAAACCCCCTGCCCCGGTGGGGGAGGTGTTATCCGACGAACGGAATGCTCAGCTCGCAAGATTGAAAGCCTAAGAAAAATCTCTTTGACTCCGAGAAGCCTGTAATGGGCCGTTCCGGCCAGGCGGTGGCAGTGCGGCGCTGCAACTTGAAGACCTGGAGAAGCTGACATCATCTAGCCAAGCCGAAGTGAATATGCCGCCGGAACACGTCTGACCCTGCAGCTGAACAAATCCCCACCGGTTGCGAACGTGTGTGATTTAAAAGATATATGTCGTCCTCCCTTACCCCCATAAATTGTTGTTAGTCCCGCGTGAAATCGCTCAGAGCCAGCAAGCTCTGCAGGATTGAATGATTAATAAATTGAAAGATTATTATTATTTATTTATTATCTACAGAATGAAGAGAGAGGCAGGTAAAATCACACCTGACTGTTTCTGTTGTCCCCCTTCTTGTGAGCAGTTCATTGTCTAGGTGTGATGAAAAGAATGTGTTTGCCATGAACAACACTTGACCACTGGGGGTTGGATCCAGAGTAGTAGTTCTGAGGAAGTAAGGACTTCTTCCTGCAGAGTGTGTATTTTGCAGCTTCTGTGTCCTGTGGTAGCCCAAAATGCCCCACAGTTCTGTTCCAAGGAGTTCAGTCTCCCCCAGGAGTAGGATTTTGGGGGGGGGGGCATTTCAGACTGCTGGGTGGGGTGAACTGTGAAAGTCATGCTACTCAGGGAAATGTCCTTGAACTTGCAGACACACTGTTGTATCTCTTCAGAAGGCCTGAGTAGAGAATTCTCTAGCCTTGTCAAAAATAGTTTGGGAAGGGAACCTGCTAGCAAATGTAGTTCATATGCCCACCTTCTCTATGCAAGGGAAATGCAAAGAATGGTGTTTCCTCTGCTGTGATGTTGCTTCACTTTGTGACTGAGCGGCAGCTGCAGGCAGATGGACCTTCTGTGAGGCTGTTGTACCACCAGGTCCCCCAGGGCAGTCTTTCTCATGACAGCAGCAACTGCTGGATTGTTTTAGTTGGAGCAGGACCTGCTGGGAAAAGGAAGACTCTTCTTCTTGGGGAGGGGCTACAGCTCAATAGTAGAGTATCTGTTTTGCATGCAGAAGGTCCCTAGTTCAATCCCCAACATCTCCAGCTAAAAGGATCCTGGAGACCCATTGTCAGTCTGAGTAAGCAGTGCTGATGTAGTCTGATTCAGTATAAGGCAGCTTCATAAGTTCACATGTTCTTGCCTCTGCTGTCCATGAGTGTCTATAATACCTGTTCTATTCCTTATGTTATGTTCTGTTTCTCTGGAGCATGGTAGCTTTAATATGTCCCTGCTAAGTCATTGCTTCAAGTTGTGATTGCTGATGGACTATAAGAAGGCTAAAGTTGTTACCTTAACACACATGGCAAGGGAAATTTATTATATTTATCGCCTGCTTTGCTACCCAAATGGAGCTGCAGTGGCTCAAGTGGTTAAGACGCTGAACTGCAGGCTGTGGAAGGTCGGTAGTTCAGCAGTTCAAGACCCGGGTTGTCACATGACGGAGTGAGCTCCCGTCTCTAGTTCCAGCTCCTGCCAACCTAGCAGTTCGAAAGCAAGAAATTGCAAGTAGATAAATAGGTACCACTTCAGTGGGAAGGTAACAGCGTTCTGTGTGCCTTGGTGTTTAGTCATGCCGGCCACATGACCACGGAAACGTCTTCGGACAGCGCTGGCTCTTCGGCTTTGAAACGGAGATGAGCACCGCAACCCTAGAGTCGGATTCGACTGGCTTTCGAGCAAGGGAACCTTTACCTTTACTTTACCTTGCTACCCAAAGCACCCTAAAACAAATGCACACATACACACATCTTCTTTCTCTTCCCAGTATATTAGCCCCCTTACAGCTCTTCTTCAGATGTTATTCTGTGAGTAACTTTGGAGAAACTGGTCTCAGGAAATTTGTCTACTCCACGTGAGTTGTGCTTTGTGTTTTACTTTTACAGTGCACAGAACATTTCATACGTGGTAGAAATTAAACAGCGCTAGAAATAGCAAGAGGCTATAAAACCACCACATAATTTTTATTGATTCTAGGCAAAGCTGTGAAATTCTTAGCTTATTGTGTAGTCCATTAACCCAGTGGGTGGGCAACAGTGCTCCTCAGTGTGCAGTTTCCCATTTATCTTAGTAGCAAAACTGTTTTACAGTTTTCAAAGGCAACAGCACAAAAGCAAAAAAAAAAAGTTTCCTACATCCTTTAGATGTGAGCAGGTATGGCAGTGCACGTGCCAGCACAGCCATAGCACTTGCATGAGACTTGCTCTCTTGTTTGATATTTGACGTCTTGGGTAACTTTGACAAAGCTGGCTCCATGGAGACTTTAAGGATATGACCATTGATTTGCTTCTTGGCCAAGCCCTCATCGTGCCTTCCTCTTTCTGTTGATTTTTCACCATGCAGCACCTGACAACAAATGGGAGCTGCTGCACTAGACCAAGGCTTCTGTTGTGGAACTGCACAGGCCTCTTGCTTTGGCTTCTGATACTGGATTTTCAGTATCCTGAGGTTTAAAAACCTCCTTTTAAAACTTTTGATTTGTGACTTTCCAGTAGGAATCGGGAGTTTAAAGAGCACGTATTCAAGTCAAGGGCATCATAACATTCTCTTGCTGAAGAGGCATAATTCTTTAATTGGTTCTGCCTATAGAACATACGTCGTGCAGACCTGCAACAAATGCATGAAGCAGCTGTGCACTTTGTTGATTCAGCCTAGTACAGTTTATTCTGGCTACAAGCACTCTAGACCTTTCTCCATCCTGCTACCTGAGATTTTTGCAACTGGAGATGCCAGAGTTGAGCGTTCAACCATATGCATGCATAATGATCTCTGATACCTTGTGGCTTTTGGCTGTGGGTTTATTACATGCCTCTCTATCACTGCCATGAATTATTTGTGCCATTTCCAGATTATAGTAGCAT
Organism: Gekko japonicus; assembly: GCF_001447785.1. NCBI lineage: Eukaryota > Metazoa > Chordata > Lepidosauria > Squamata > Gekkonidae > Gekko > Gekko japonicus. The sequence continues at coordinate 475,673 of NW_015165849.1, read as the reverse complement.
AGCCTTACCTTCAGAGAGTTTTAAGGAATCAAGATGTTTCCTCTTGAATATATATGCATAACCAGTATGATAGGATTATTAATACTAAGATTTCTTTGCAAATTTTAAAAGTAGTATCTGCCAGCTAAAGCTGTGGCCCCAGATTAACCAAGTTTTAATTTAAGTATTTGTAATTGCAAACATCTTGGCAGGAAATTCATTATAGCCCACCTTTCCTACTGTGACTCTAGGCAGATTACACAGTGCAATCAGTAGGATGAGACTAGAGATGTGGAGGGCCAGGAAAAAAGGAAGACCGGGGGGAGGGGCTTTTCCCCCCTACTGTTCAATGAAAAAATTGGAAAAATTATTTATTTTCTGATTTATACTCCGCCAAGGGAGGCTCAGGGGGAGCATTGGATCAAAAACACTCCTATGAAGTAAAATTATTCTTAAGTCAAGGCTTTTCATGCTCAAAATGTGTCTCATGAAAAAGTTGGGGAATTTGGGGAAGCACTGAAAATAAAAATCAGTAATACTGTAGACGTGACATGTACAATGTTTTAAGAGGGTTTCTCTTTGTTTAAATGTAAATAATTTTGGCATTTAATATATTGTAATGTGTTTAAGGATAATATTCAGAATTTTCAGTGTTCTAAACTTAAGCTTTATATCTAAACATTGGCAGGACAATCTACAGTGACTACTTTTAATTTTCCTGCCTCAGATGGTAAAAAGTTAAAAATTCATGTGCTGTGGTAGCATAGGGTGCAGCAATTTGCAACTCTTTCTCAAGTACTGAATATACTTGCAGTTTTTCTTATAGAAAATGAAAATACTTGTACTTCTAAACTGTGTAAAACCATTTTATATGCTAAATTATAAATGGTGTATTTATCTTAAATCAGGAAAGGAAGTTTAAGTATGATAGGAAAGTAAATATGGCATATAATAAGGATTATCATAGGACTAGTATTGCAGAAAATGGCATTGCATAAGTAGAGAACAGTGCACTGAGAGCAGGATAATGCATACTGCAAACACATACATACTGTAAACAGTGGTATGCTCTACGGTCCTGTTCCCTTTATAAAAGCACCATTCCATTATAACATAGCTCTGTTCCCTGTATACAAACAGCCTCTTGAACAGTTCTGTTCTGCGTACTTTGCAGAATGACAGACATATGGGAGCTTTCCTGACCTGCTTAGGCAGGCCATTCCACAAGGTGGGGCTTCAGCAGAGAACACACATGTTCAGGCAGTTGTCGATCTTTGCAAGGTGGCACTCAGACAGCTGTCATGGTGGAACATGGGAGGAGAGGTGGTCTTGCATTGTACCCTCCAAAATCTTTAGAACTGACACAGTACTGTTATGACCTGGACCTTGTTATAACTCAGTAAACATAGCACTGCCAAAGAGAGTGTTGTTGAGAATAACTCGCCCAGGAGTCTGACACACACCCTAATGACATGGCTAACCAGCCTGCCCCCAGACTTCCTTCCCAGATGAGCTTCTCTTTCTTTTGCATTCCATTTTCATCTTCTAGAGCAGGCTAAAATGCCACTAACCTGGTAGTCTGTGACAATTAAAAATTGTTTTCAGGGGATGTGCAGACTGCCTGTTTGCTGACTTGTGGTCAAACTGGGTTAGCCTGTTTTTAGCTTAGGGTTTTTTGTTTTTTTTAAATGTGGCCTTTTGACAATGTCAGTGTAGAGGACCTAGTGAATGTTCAGCATCATGTTCTGCATATGCAATGGGGTAGTGCAAAATACTAGATAATTTGTTAAAACTTTTTTTTGGCAGTTCGTTCCTTTGGTACTGAAGACAGACCCACTGATCGGCCTATACCACCTCGTGATGAAGTATTTGAATACATTATATTCCGTGGCAGCGATATAAAGGATCTGACTGTTTGTGAGCCGCCTAAACCACAGTGTTCACTCCCCCAGGATCCAGCTATTGTTCAGGTACAGTCTATACTATGCCTAGTTATAGAGTATGCAATTCTCTATATTTCAAAAGGGCCTTTGTGTATCTTCAGAAAGAGTTTACAAGTTGAATTTGTCACAGAGGATGTGTGAATTTGCTCACTGCCATTGTGCCCTGTGATCTTTTAAACCGGTCTGTGAATTTAAAGGTTTGTATGTTCTTCTGGGCAGTGCAACTTTAGCAGCTGTCATGTTGCTGCTGTTTATATCCTGCCTCCTCAAATCTTTCCCACCACCATATTTCTTTTAAAAGCCCAGGCAGTAGTTAAGGCTCTAGAAAGATTCTGTATCTAGTGATCCTGCCTCGCCATCTTGTGTTTATAGTTGGTCGGTTGCCAGGACAGCTTTTGGCATTCTATCTTTGCTGTAAATTTGAACATCTGTGAATCTTTTGTAGCTTAACAGGAATATAACAGTGTTAATCAACAAATCAGTATCACACTTGGTTAAATTTACTTTTAGAGTGACCCAGAGTGAATCGTGCCAGGAGGCTAAGTGGCACAGGAACAGAGCTGCATTTGGACTGTCTATTCTGCTGTATTTTCCATTTCTAGTAGGGTATAGATAACTTTCTTTCAAAAGAAAAAAGGGGACAGACCTGTTTATCTTCAGGAAAACAAAGTATTGAAGTACTAGCTATTCAAAGTGGCCAAGCCACTTGGGATTTCTTTTGGGACTGCCGGATAGTCGAAGTTAAAGGGTGTTTAAAGGGATTGCAGTCTCTTTAAATGCCTTCTGGGTGAACTTGCTGCTTGAAAAAGGTGTTTAAAGGGACTGCAAGCCCTTTAAATGCCTTCAGAGTTCACTTGCAGCTTGGAGAAGGCGTTTAAAGGGACTGATCCCTTTAAATCCTTCCCCCCTTCTATTGAAACCAGTGGAGGGTGAGGGCATCTTCTTTGGGAGCCCATAGAATCGAACTACCTGGTCCAGTCTTTTTGAAACTTGGTGGGGAGGTTGAGGAGAGGCACCAGCAGGTATGCCACAAATTTGATTTGCCTATCTCAAAAACAGCCCCCCCCCCCAAGTCCCAGATGCCCCTGGATCCATTCCTCATTATACTTTATAGGGCTCATTGACTATAATTGTCCCCATAGGGTATAATGGAGCTGGAAAATGTGGGATTTGTGAAAGATCCCAAATACTATACCAGCATTGGGATTCAGGAATTTCAGAAAATGCCAATATTTTTCAGGTTCAGTATACCCAAACCCGAAAAATGTTGATTTTTATTTTTTGCACATCCTTATGTGTATTATGCAGTGATTGGTTCCTACCATTCACTTCTGGATGCAGGTCCCACTGGTGAACTTTTGGAAGAGCCCGAGGGTTTAAAATGATTGTTTTGCCTCTTTCATGACTTTGGGTTGGATCCAGCCAGTTTTTCTGCTGCTGAAAAAGGAAGAAGGGCTGTAGTAAGGAGAGGTATTGGGCACGATTGAGTGAAAAAGCGGGCTGGATCCAACCATTCATGTTTCTTGTTCTGTCTTGCATTGAGTCTTGTACAACTGCTTTCCTTCAGTCTTCTCTAGGATCATCGTCTTCTACTTCATTCCAGTCTGTGAGCTCCTATGGTCCTTTTGGCAGAATGCCAGCCTACAGTCAGTTCAGTCCAAGTCCCTTAGTGGGCCAGCAGTTTGGTGCTGTTGGTGTTGGTATGTTTCATGTTTTAAACTTTTTTTCCTTGACAAGTTAAATACAGTACAGTATTATGAGGCAGTTGCAGGTCACATTGTTGCCATCCCATGTGATAAAATTTTTCATAATTCTGTGTCATCCAGGTAGCTCAGGTGACACTATGAAAAAATGGTGGGGTAAATGAGGTTTGGCAGGCAGCCCGTTAGGGCATTTCTTGTCTGAAAACTTCACAGAGGTGACTCAAGTATGCCCTTGTACAACTCCTGTATTTTCTAGTGAAACTTGTGTGGAGCATATTCCTGATATTTGTGTGCTGTAAATATTCTATGTTAGACATCGTATTTGCTATATGATTTAGCAAATCCATTTTAGACCATAGAACAATATTGATTACAGTAGCAGCCTAAACATTTAGCTTGAAGCGCTTTAAACATTTCAGGTGAAGAGGTGAATGTATGTATGGAATATGCTAAGTGGTCTTACATGTTTCATTACTTAGAGGGAAAACTGGTCCATTGCTTCCAAAAATGCCTAATATGAGTGAGCAAAAGTATAAGGATAAATAAGAACATAAGAAAAGCCCTCAAGATCATAGCAATGGTCGATCTAATCCATCAGCCTGTTTCACAAAACAGCCAACCAACAGTACCTAGAGTCAATGGCCTCCTCTTGCCTTCTAGCACTGGGCTTCAGAAGTTTACTGCCTCTGAATATGGCGGTTTCCTTAACTCACCTTGGCTGGCAGGCGTGGATGGGCCTCTCCTCCATGTCTCATTGCCTTTTAAAGCCATCAGTGCTTGTGACCATCACTACCTCCACTTGCAGTGAATGTAATTACTTGTTGAGTAAAAAAGTATTTTCTTTTCTGTGTCCTAGACATAAGAACATAAGAGATGCCAATGTTGGATCAGGCCAAAGGCCCATCCAGTCCAACACTCTGTATCCCACAGTGGCCAGAAATACCAGTGCCATCAGGAGGTCCACCAGTGGGGCCAGGACATTAGAAGCCCTCCCACTGTTGACCCCCCCCAAGCACCAAGATGACAGAGCATCACTTGCCCCAGAGTCCCTATCTATACCTTGTGGCTAATAGCCACTGATGGACCTCTGCTCCATATGCTTATCTAATTCCCTTTTGAAGCCGTCCATGCTTGTAGCTGCCACCACTTCCTGTGGCAGTGAATTCCATGTGTTAATCACTCTTTGGGTGAATAAGTACTTCCTTTTATCCGTTCTAACCCGACCGCTCAGCAATTTCATGGAGTGCCCACGGGTTCTTGTATTGTGAGAAAGGGAGAAAAGTACCTCTTTCTTTACCTGCTCTTTCCCATGCATAATCTTATAAACCTCGATCATGTCACCCCTCAGTCGTCTTTTCTCCAAGCTAAAGAGCCCTAAGCGCTTTAACCTTTCCTCATAGGGAAAGTGTTCCAACCCTTTTATCATGCGAGTTGCCCTTTTCTGCACTTTTTCCAAAGCTATAATATCCTTTTTAAGGTGTGGTGACCAGAATTGCACACAGTATTCCAGATGAGGTCGCACCATTGATTTATATAGCGGCATTATGATATTGGCTGATCTGTTTACAATACCCTTCCTAATAATCCCCAGCATAGCATTGGCCTTCTTTATTGCAGTCACACACTGTCTCGACATTTTCAGTGAGTTATCTACTACAACTCCAAGATCTCTCTCTTGATCTGTCTCTGCCAGTTCAGACCCCATCAACGTGTATTTATAGTTAGGATTTTTGGCTCCAATGTGCATCACCTTGCACTTGGCCACATTGAACCCCATTTGCCATGTTGACGCCCACTCGCCCAACTTTGACAGATCCCTTTGGAGTGCCTCACAATCCTCACTGGTTTTCACCACCCTGAACAACTTCGTATCATCCGCAAATTTAGCCACTTCACTGCTTACTCCCAACTCCAAATCATTAATGAACAAGTTAAAAAGCAGTGGACCAAGTACTGATCCCTGCGGTACCCCACTGCTTACCACCCTCCACTGAGAAAATTGCCCACCTACACTCACTCTCTGTTTTCTATGAACTAGCCAGTTTTTGATCCATAAAAGGACTTGTCCTTCTATCCCATGATTTTTGAGCTTACTTAGGAGCCTTTGATGAGGAACTTTATCAAAAGCTTTCTGGAAGTCAAGGTAAACAATATCTATTGGATCCCCCTTGTCCACATGTTTGTTCACCCCCTCAAAGAACATTAACAGGTTAGTGAGACAAGATCTTCCCTTACAGAACCCATGTTGAGTCTGCCTCAATAGGTTTTGTTCATCTATGTGCCTACTAATTCTTTCCTTAATAATGGTTTCCACCAATTTACCCGGTATCGACGTCAGACTGACAGGCCTGTAATTTCCCGGATCTCCTCTGGAACCCTTTTTAAAGATGGGAGTGACATTAGCTACCTTCCAATCCTCAGGAATGGAGGCAGATTTTAAGGAAAGATTACATATCTTTGTCAGGAGATCTACAAGTTCACATTTGAGTTCTTTCAGAACTCTCGGATGTATGCCATCTGGGCCTGGTGATTTATCAGTTTTTAAGTTGTTTATCAGTTTTAGGACCTCCTCTCTCGTCACCTCAATCTGACTCAGGTCTTCCAACACCCCTCCTGAAATCAGTGGTTCTGGAGTGGGCAAGCACTTCTCATCTTCCACAGTGAAGACGGAGGCAAAAAATGCATTTAGCTTCTCAGCCATTTCCCTATCATCCTTCAATACTCCTTTTACCCCTTGGTCGTCCAAGGGCCCCACTGCCTCCCTGGCTGGTTTCCTGTTTCTAATGTATTTGAAGAAAGTTTTATTGTTGGTTTTTACGTTTTTTGCTATATGCTCCTCATATTCCCTTTTTGCCTGCCTGACCTCAGACTTGCATTTTATTTGCCATAGCCTGTGTTCCGTTTTATCAGCCTCACTGTGACTAGCTTTCCACTGCTTAAAGGAATTCTTTTTACTTTTTACAGCCTCCATTACTCTGTTTGTTAACCATGCAGGCTTTTTCCTATACCTGTTTGTGCCTTTCCTAACCTGCGGAATATATATTTTTTGAGCTTCTAGGATCGTAGTTTTAAATAGATCCCAAGCTTCCCCAATTGTTTTGACCCTTTCTACTTTTCCTTTCAGTTTCCTCCCCACGTGTCCCCTCATATCAGAGAAATTACCCCTTTTAAAGTTAAAAATGGTTGTGTGAGTCTTTTTGGCCAATTCTCTATTTGTACAAATGATGAACTCAACAACATTATGATCACTGTTTCCAAGCGGTGCAATCACTTTTACATCTCTCACCAGGTCTTGAGTGTTACTTAGGACCAAATCAAGGATCGCCTCTCCCCTGGTAGGTTCCGTGACCATCTGCTCCATAGCACAGTCATTTAGAGTGTCTAGAAACTCAATCTCTTTTTCCCGGCTAGAACACATATTGACCCAATCAATGTGTGGGTAGTTAAAATCACCTATTATTACACAGTGTTTTTGTCTAGTTGCTATCTTTAAGGCATTCATCATTTTATAATCCTCCTCTATCTTTTGATCTGGTGGGCGATAACAAACTCCCAGTGTTAAGTTTCCTTTTGGCCCCCCTATTTCAACCCATAGAACTTCCAGAAGCGAATCCAATTCACTTAGCCTCTCAATCTTTCTAGACTTTATACCCTCTCTGACATACAGAGCTACCCCACCTCCAACCCTTCCCCCCCTATCCTTCCGATATAATATATAACCGGGAATCACTGTGTCCCACTGATTTTCCTCATCCCACCAAGTTTCAGAAATACCCACAATGTCTATTTTTCCCTCCGACACCAAGCACTCCAACTCCCCGATTTTACCTCGGACACTTCTAGCATTTGTATAGAAACAGCTGTAATTTCCCTTACAAGTTAAGCCTGCATCCTTCCTCTTGCTATCTCGAGTCGTTGTCCGGCAGTCCATGTCACCAGCCATGGCCTCTGTGGACAATTTCAATCCACCTCCCTGTAGAAAAGCAACCGGTACCCCCTCACCTCTCTCAGATGAGCCAACCCGAACCAGAGACTTTTCATCTCCTGTCGGCTTTCCCCCAATATTCAGTTTAAAAGCTGCTCTGCCACCTTTTTGATTTTAAGTGCCAGCAGCCTGGTTCCTTCTCGGGACAAGTGGAGACCGTCTCGCCTGTACAGCTCCCTCTTGTTCCAAAAAGTATCCCAGTGCCTAACAAACCTGAACCCTTCCCCCCTACACCATCGTCTCATCCACGCATTGAGACTCCTGATCTCTGCCTGTCTCTCCGGCCCTGCGCGTGGAACAGGTAACACTTCTGAGAAGGCTACCTTGGAGGTCCTGGACCTAAGTTTCCTGCCCAGCAGCCTAAATTTCTCCTCCAGGACCTCACGACTGCATTTCCCCACATCGTTGGTGCCGACATGCACCACGACCACTGGCTCCTCCCCAGCACTATCTACCAGCCTATCTAAAACACGCGTAATGTCCGCTACCTTCGCACCAGGCAGGCAAGTCACCATACGGTCAGTACGCGGGTTCGCCACCCAGCTGTCTACCTGCCTAAGGATCGAATCACCCACTACCAAGAGCCCCCCTCCCACCCTGCTCAGGGATGGTTCCTTGGTGCAAAAGGAGAGCCGCTCACCAGCTGGGGAAGAGGTCCCTTCTGAGGGCACATTCCCCTTATCCTCAGCATGGTGCCCTGTTTCCCCTAGACCCTCATGCTCCCTGACAGCAGCGGGGCTGCCAGATCCAGAGTGGGACGAAGCTAACAAGTCCCCGAGAGTCTTTTCTGTGTGCCTAGCTGACTGTCTCTGCTTCTCCAGGTCAGCCACCTTGGCCTCAAGGGAGCACACACGTTCCCTGAGAACCAGGAGCTCCTTGCACCGAGGACACACCCAAGACTTCTGCCCAGTGGGCAGATAGTCATACATGTGACACTCCGTGCAAAACACTGGATAGCCCCCAACCCCCTGCTGGCATTCTGGCTTCATAATTCTTTTACAAACAATGCCCTTTCCTCTCCCTCTCTCAAGCAGCCAGGAATCTGCAAAAACTCCAAGTGCTTCCCCACACTCCCATACCAGTTCTCCCACCAAAAACCTCAGCTGAATCCTCTCAGCTGAAAGCAAGTAAAAAACCACTCACCCCTCTGTCTCCTGCTCCTGCTCAGAGCTCAGCTGGGTCACCTGTTGTATACATTATGTTCATTTCTCACATTTGCAATATCAGGTTATGACCAAATCCAGTAAATTGTAAATATCTGCATTTACACTCTGGTCTGCATAATAGTCACTGGACCAGTAGAGAAGGCATTCAGACAAGTGATTGTGGCTCAGTCAAAGTATAACAAAGTTATGCAAACATAGTCACCTAATTAGGTGCTTGGAGCTTTCAAAAACTCTTTCTGTTTCTTTAATTGCTTTTAAGAGGAATGTGCATGTTTTATTCGGCACAGTGATTAGTTACACTTGAGTGGCCCCATTAGCTGCTTTAGGGATGTTTCCCTAGAAGGGATTCTTTGCCAAATGCAAGCATAACTAAAGTCTATGTATATCTGGCTTTAGTCCAGCAAACAGCCATTATAGTTGTGAGGGGATTGTCCCTTAGTCTTGGGCTGTGTCTGCACTGCTGTCACAAACTACCAGAATGATCATGGCATGTTGGAAATTGTGCTTCTGTGGGTAGTGCAGGCTCAACAAAAGAGAATTCCTCACACATTGTATACATGTTGGGGCTACTTGGACTAAGCCTTGACACAGTGGTATTTGCTCCAGTCCAAATATACGTATATAAAGAATGTTAACAAAAGAAGGCAAATATACCATGTACAAGGCTGGACTATGTACAAGCAATGGACTTTGTGCTTCATATCCAACATTTCATATATATGTGCTTCATACTGAATTGCAGCACAACAGTCCTGGCAACTATAGGCAAAGCAGAATTTTTTCCCCAGAAAAATACAGCAGCGGGAAAAATGTGGAAAATTTTCCACCTTGTATTTGCCTGGACAGTTGTGCTAGTGTCAAATTCATTGTCATTCATGCAGATGGGATCTTAACAGTGTAATGACAAAAAGTGTGCTACTTAAAGCTTTGGACTTGACTTAGAAGAAGAGGAGGAGATTGGATTTATACCCCGCCCTTCACTACCCAAAGGTGTCTCAGAGTGGCTTACAATCTCCTTTCCCTTCCCCTCCCCACAACAGACACCCTGTGAGGTAGGTGGGGCTGAGAGAGCTCTGACAGAAACTGCTCTTTTTCAAGGACAGCTCTTATCAGAACTATGGCTTGCCCAAGGTCATCCAGCCAGGTGCAAGTGGAGGAGTGGGGAATCAAACCCGGTTCTCCCAGATTAGAGTCCGTGCACTTATCTTGTTTTTCACCATGCAGGAAGTTCATTGACATCGTTTGGCACTGAAACATCGGCCAATGCGAGCTTGTCTCAAAGTAGTGCAGTTGGTTCCACTTTTACGACAGATGCACGATCATTAAAAACACAGCTCTCTCAAGGTAAAGGCTTTTACTATGTTGAATTTTATGTCTGTCCTTCTCATGCTTGCTTGCATCCCCATGTCTTAATTTAAATGGAATAAAATAAAATGGTTACTTGTGTACTGTGCTTTTGCATCCATTGGGGGAAAGGCTGTCAGTGATGTTTGGTTTACTGCAAGATGGATTTTATGCCAACTGTAAACATTAGTGGGGTGGAAGTGGTAACACTTGATTCTTAGTCCTACACTGAAGAGACGCTGACTCTAAATTTTAACAGGAAATTACTCATATGGCTACTAATGTTGTGGATCATTGAGACACTGTAAGGTAAAATAAAAGGCAAAAGTTTTTCTCTGCCACTTTCTACTGTGTTAAGCTTGTGTCTCCTGCTGCTGAGAACAATTTTATACTCTGGGCTGAAGACTTTGTCTACCCATCAATGAAATTTTTGAATCCTTTTTAGGGATGATTTTTCTTGGTTGCCTGTGTTTATTAAGCTGCATCTTTATAAAGTAAATGTGGAGAATTCATTACTCTTTAACCTAATCAGATATAACAAGCATAGAAAACTGCTTGCGTTACTTTTAAGTTGTTAAGCAAGAAAACATTGAAATACTGCTTACTTTTGGATTCTGCTGTTCCAAAAAACCCTGACATTAATGAATTAGAGATAATAGCTCCTGTTCCAGAAATTGTCTTATGTGGACTGAATTGAAGTGGAAAGATTTTTTTTGGCTTTCCTGTCACTGAGATAATTGTCAGTAGCTGTATGCTCCTGCCTGGCCCCGTCTCCCTGCAAAGGCCCCAGCAGCGTGAGGGGGTAGCAGGCGCCGCTGTTCCCCGCTCCGTTTTCTGCTGTGTCGCATAGGCACAGCGACCGTGCCCCATCCGCGCTGGGTCAGGAGGTGACGGCGCAGCCCCGACGGTAGCACCACGTTGTGCCGTGCTGCTGCCAGGCTGAAGAGGAGGAGGCGGCAGCGGTAGACGGAGGTAAGGGAGGCAGGAGAGGGCCCCCCCCCGCTGGGCTGTTTGTCGGTGGGTTGTGCGGGCGGCTGGCTGCCTCCGAGCGCGGGCCCCCCGGCCGCAGCACAGGCTGAAGAGTCGGAGGCGGCAGCGGGAGCAGGGAGGAGTGGGCGGCAGGCAGGCAGGCAGGCAGGCAGGCAGGAGAGCGCGGCCCCTGGCCATCCAGGCGTCTGCTTTCCAGCGCGCTGTCTCCCCCCACCCCGCCTGAAGTTTCAGAGGCGAGACGCTGCGTCGGAGGTGGGAGCCACGGGACACGGCCAATGGAAAGCGGGGAAGGTCGTGAGGGACCAGTCAGCTGGCCACACACTGTAGGGGCGCATTTTCTCTCCCGTGCGTGAGTTTTGCGTCTTACTCAATTATATATAAGGAGAGATGTGGAGAATTCATTACTCTTTAACCTAATCAGATATAACAAGCATAGAAAACTGCTTGCGTTACTTTTAAGTTGTTAAGCAAGAAAACATTGAAATACTGCTTACTTTTGGATTCTGCTGTTCCAAAAAACCCTGACATTAATGAATTAGAGATAATAGCTCCTGTTCCAGAAATTGTCTTATGTGGACTGAATTGAAGTGGAAAGATTTTTTTTGGCTTTCCTGTCACTGAGATAATTGTCAGTAGCTGTATCAGTAAGGATTAATTGCCTTACTAACGGTTTCTTTCTCTTGAATTGGAGGAGAGGTATATCACTACATCCCACCATTATAGAGTAGTGCATTTTAAGGGTACAGAAACATTTTGTCTTTGGATATTAGTGTCTTGACTGGGCAAGGTGGATAACTCCTTCAACCTGGATTAGCAGACTTCAAAACAGCTCCTGTGTCGAACACAGGGATAAGGAACTGTTACTTCTTGCTGTATTTCAGGTCGTACCAGTCCTCAGTTAGACCATTTGAGAAAGAGCCCGATCCTGGAGCAAGCAGTACAGACCACATCGGCCCACTTACCTGCATCAGCACCAGTTGGGCGCAGGAGTCCTGTTTCAGCTAGGCCTCTGGCATCCACTAACCAAAAATCCTTAGAAAATCAGGAGCACAGGCGAGGTAAAGCTCCTGGATACGTGTTGCTTTAAATTTTGTCAATTCTTTTTTGCAAGCCGCTTTCCTCTTAAATAATTTGGTGGTGATGTTCCTATGATGTGTGGGTACCCCCTTCAAGATACTTGTAATAAATCCTGTAGAGCTGTTAATCTCCCTTGATGGTATTCACATTTTTCTGAGGCGCCTTGGAGGTTCTTTGGAGAATTATCAGGGGTCTTTCAGGAATGGTGGATAGACTTTCCTGAATAAGTATTGGCCTACTGTTTGCATCCTGTTTGCACCGCCAGGTGTGATGCGGTAGGACACATGCTTGGTTCATGTGGGTCAGCACGAGGCACAAGAGGCCTGGGGTTCTGTGGCAGATCAGGTTTGTTGAATTTAAAATTTGAAAAGCCCCAGATAAAATTGTGTCTAGCCGTGAGTGCAAAAGGCACAAAAGAGAGAATCAGGAAAGGTAGGGATGGTAAAGACCCCTATATTTTTTTTAAAGGAAAGGTGATTGGGAAGCAAAAGTTACACATGCACACTTCTTTCCCTGACTGCACGTGGGCACATGCAGGGGCTAGCCTTTGGCCTTCTGGGAAGTGAGCTTGATCCGTAGGAGGAGCATCCTCTGTTCTTCCCAACCTCAACCTTGTGATCACTGGGGACAGAGTACAGTTGGGTAGGTTTCCTTCTTCCTCCTGCAGTTCCCTATGGGTTTTCGCTTAGCTCTCGTTTGCTTTTTTTCCTTCAAATATGTAGAATAACGCAAAGTCTGTTAGCATGTACAAAATGTGAAGAACAACAAAATGTTACCTGCACTATTCTCCATCCCTAGCTGAAGCACACAAGTTTTCAAGATCCGAAGCAGAGCAGCTGAGAAGTGATAAACGTCAACTGGGTAAATTAAATACTTTGTTAAAAGTAAAATGTAGTAGTGCTTTTATGACTTTACAAAGTGTTATCCTGATCTTCTCCATTGACCCTTGAAATTAAGTATTGTAGGGAACTTGGCTAATTTGGGGTCCTGTTATCCAGCCTATTTGTTGATGGTTTTGACCGTAAAGAAAGCCAGGTTCATGAGAGCAGGTAAAAACCTCTGGAGTAGGTGACTGTAGAACAAGTGTGTGATTCTAATGGTAGAAGGTGCAAAGTATGAGACAGTCAGAACACCAGTGCAGTTTTCAAGTCCCAACAAGTGTTTCAAACGCTGCAATCAGCTTAGAGGCTGGCCTGGTCACGGTGGAGGCAAGATTGTGGATTGCTGCATTCCATTATTGGTTAAAACTGATTTTCTTATCTACTGGCCTTTCCCATACTAAGATGCAAGACAATGTTGTTCCTTTATGGCGGAAACAGATAGAAGATAAACTGGTCTGTTATGGTTTTTCAAAACAATTTATTCTGTCTTTGGGACATGAGCAGGCTAGATCAGTTCTAAAACAAAGAATATTAGATGTTGAATGACAGATGGATGTGAGCAGGATTAGGAGTCCTGTAATTGATGTAAGTACACTTAACAAGATAACTTTGAGATCTTACATCAAATATTTAGATATTTGCAACCATAGAAGAATGTTTACCCTATTAAGATACAATGCCTTACCCTCAGCCATAATGGAGGCCAGATATACTAGATCACAGAGGAAAAGTTGTATATGTGGCTTGGGAATAGTTAATTCCTTTCCAGGTCGTAATAGAAGCATACTTTTGTCAACTATGCTGGCAGGGGATAACCAAAAGCTGACTAGGATGGTTGCCAAATTTGGTTGGTTGGCATACCAAACTAGGAAAGAAATAAAGTACAGATAGGCCTAAATCTAATTTCTGATCTTAATATTGATTTTATCATGTCTGTATTTTAAAATTTTTAGCTCTTATTTATAATTTTAGATCCTATAATATTTTAGAATTTTATTGCTTCCTTATCTGTACTTATTTGTTATCTATTATACTGGTCTATGACTGTAATAAAGGCTTTGACACCAGTGAAGTCAGTTTAAATTCATCCTATTTAATCTTAACCCTTTAAACACTTCTTAAATGAGGATGTACATCCTGAATCATGTGATACATGATACTTAAGAGATCTTTCACTGCAGGAGACGGAAATTCCCCAAAAGGGTCAGATGCCTTCTAGCAGAATAGAGACTTGGTTTGTTTTGTTTTGTTTTTTTAAAGGGAAAGAAATGGCTCAATATGGAATCTAGTTCTAAAATGAGCCCTGTGCATTTTAACTTCTCCCTCCCGGCCCCATGGGAGCAGCCATTTGAAGTATTTGTCATCTTTCTGTCCGATAGCAGGTCTAAGGCAAATCACAGCATAAGAATACTTAGATACAATGCAGAGGGGGGAAATATTTTCAAAAGTAGTAGTGAAGGACATGGGGGGGGGTTAGATATACTAGGTTTCTCTCCAGGCCTCTTAACAACAAGAGTTAATATGCAATAACCATGGGTGAAACAGCATGTGTTCTTTGCCCCCATCCCAGCAAGTGTGCAAGCCTAGCAACCAGGGCAAAGAGTCCCCAGATGTTTGTCCCAAGGGCTGAGGCTTTCATTCCCTGGGCAGATGCTGAATCTTCAGCTCCCAGCTCTTCCCAGTAGCAGCAGTGAATGATGAAAGGAATAAGGGCTTGTTATGTGCACTGTGATCTGCCTCAGTAGCAGCAGTGAATGATGAAAGGAATACGGGCTTGTTATGTGCACTGTGATCTGGGACCAAGTCCATGGAATAAATTAGAACATCTACCCCCACAGCTGGGAAAACATTTTGACTGACCAGGCATGTGGGGTATTAACTTTGTGGAAATGACGCATCAGGCCCCATCAATGTGGCTGGCTATGTAACATTCCTTCTAGGCTATCAGGAGCTGCTCACGGATGTGGACTCTCATGCTTCTGGGTGAATAGCTAAAGGTCACTTCTATCATGTGATAGGCAAGGGGGAGGAATAATGAGATTGCCAGATTATTTGAGAAAGCAAAACCTGACAGAGACTCAAGAGTGGCACTTAATTGAAGCCTTCCCCCCCCCCCCAAAACCATTTGCAACATTTCAAAATGAATCCCCTAGTAAACCCCCTAGTAAACAGACATAACTATTTTGCCTATGGTAAAGGGGTATCATGACCAAAACACACTAACATCGTAAAGGGAGGAGCTGTGGCTTAGGGGTATAATGTCTGCTTTCCATGCAGAAGGTTCCAGGTTCAGTCCCTGACATTTCCACTGAAAGGCATCTGGCGGTAGGTGACGTGAAAGCCCTCTGCCTGAGATCATGGAGAGCCACTGCTAGTCTGGGTAGATAGTACTGACTGTGATGGGCCAACAGTCTGATTGAATATAAGGCAGCTTTGTTTGTATGTGATATTCCGGAAGCAGCTTCTCCAGTGCTTAAGAGCGCTTCTTGGGTTCTGTCATTTTCAGACAATGTCACCCACCTCTTGACTAATTTTATTACGGTGGACAGTTTTGCATTTTTTTCTTAGAAATGAACATGCCGATAGGTGTGCAGGGCATCTTCTGGCAGTGTGATCCACAGAGGACAGGCAGCTGTGGGCAAGGGTGTGCTGCAGTTTCCCCCTCCCCCTGTTCTCTTCATGCACTGAGGATGCCTGCCTTCCCCCTTCTCTTGCTCTCTTGGAGGTGGACAGATGGGCTTGTGTCTCAAGAGGGTTGATTAAATGCAGAAGGGTGTGCAAGGAAACAGCAGAGGAGATGCTGTATTCACTGTGCTGCGGCATATCAGGGTGGGTGACCCTAAATGTGTGGAACACAGGAGGGCTTCAAGCCGGTTGCTACGATTCCAGAATTAAGATTCTGGGACCAAGTGGGAATCGAGTGATTAAAATGTGGAATTCTCTGCCAGAGGATGTAGTGATGGCCACAGGCATAGACAGCTTTAAAAGGGGATTAGACAGATTAATGCAGGATAGGTCTGTCAGTGGCTACTAGTAGCCACAGTGGCAGCTCTAAATCCCAGTGCCAGTGTTATGTTCTTTCCCTTCACACCAACTCAGTGTAGAACAGTAGTGAAAAAAGCAAATGAAGCTAAGGAGTTAAAAATTAAAATAGCAAGAACTATAATGATTATTTATTTCATTTCTGATACTGACTCTGGAGTCAAAATTGATTCCCAATTTTTGTAGGGCTGTGGTGCATTTCCAAAGCAGGCATTTCTGGCTTTAGACAGATGAAAACGACTGTGTCTCTGAGGATTTAGGGGTGGTGGTGGTAAACTGTTGGTTTTTAGGAAGGAAAAGCAAGACTTTTGGGCTTAGATCAAAGACACAGTAGAGGTTTTAGTAAGTGAGCAGGGGAAAACAGTCTGTTGATTCTCCTGGGGAAAAAAACAAAAGTGTATAGTCAGGCATTGAAATGGGATAAGCAGTAAATTTGGAGCGAGGACAGCATTTCATTCTGTGAAACTCATTGCCACAGATGCTGAATCTGTGCCTTTTAAACTGGGTTAGGTAAGCAGAGATGGTCTAATGGCTGAAAGTATACCCAGGGTGTGTTGTTTCCCCAATGCCTGATACTGTCTGATAACATCAGCTGCAGGATATAGCCGTCAGTTTTTATGGTAATGATATTAAGATTGAGGTGCCGCTTACCAGAATAGGAATTGCTTTTTGTTGCAACATTTTGTTGTAGATCCTTCCAAAAACAATTTTTTCCCAATTCCAGGGGCACCTCCGGTACGAAGAGGCCGCGGGGGTCATCGTGGAGGTCGAGGAAGATTCGGTATCAGGCGAGATGTTCCAATGAAATTTGAGAAAGACTTTGATTTTGAAAGCGCAAATGCTCAGTTCAATAAAGAGGAAATAGATCGTGAATTTCACAACAAGCTGAAACTGAAAGGTAAGATGCGAATTTATCCTCCAACCAATGAATGACTGTCTTGTAGGCCACAAATGAATTTGAACCTTCTGTAGAAGTATTGGGATATGGTTTAAAAATGAAAGTAATTTTGCAGTATGTTGAAATTTGCTGGGTGACACTGGGCCAGCCTAACCTACCTCACAAGGTTGTTGTAAGGGTAAAATGCAGAATTAGGAGAATAATGTAAGCTGCTTTGGGTCCCCACTGGGGAAAAGCCAAGGTATAAATCAAGTAAGTAAATAATTTTATTCTGCTTGTAATCTGCCAAAATGTAGTAGACTGTAATCATGTGTGGAGAGTAGCATTCTTTCATTGACTCTAACTCAAACAGCCCAGATATCATTTGACTATTACTTACATCAGTATAGAGCCAGTAACAACAAGATTCCAGTTGTGCAAGGAAAGCTTTTGTAACCAATACTAAAATAGTTTGCAGAAGCTCACCATATCGTCTTCTGGGAAGGCCTGGTAACTGTGAGATGTTTAACAGTTTTTCTCGTTCCATTCTGATGAACCACAAAAAAGACAGTCACAGAGTGCCTGGTGAGGACTTGGGTGGAGGCTAGATGCAGAACACCACCTCTGAGCAGCGTTCTGAGCGAACACACTCCGAGAGATTCCCATTTTAATCCAAGTGCTTGCAAATCCCTGGGATCCAACAGAGAAATGTCTTGCACAATTTATTGGCAGATGCAAGAAATACCTCTGTTGGATCCCAGTGGATTTTAAGGGGATGCAACACAGCAGGGGAGTCTGAGTTGCCCAGCTGGGGGTAGGGATTAGAACACCACCTCTCGGCCTAGAGAATAGCTGAGGGGCTGTGTTTTCACACACACACACACACACACACATTTACGTGGGCCATAATGGAGCCAGGTGTTGTCACAGGGTTGCCCACTTAGGTGAGCCATAAGGGATCTTGACTGGAACTCTTTGAATTGTGCATCCGTTAGGTTGATGTTGTTCTCAATTCGCTTTTTGCCTTACTTTGAAAATATCCTTTCCTTTCTGCGGTATTGTTGTTGTCCCTTTTTCCACCCTCCTAGAAGATAAACCAGAAAAGCCAGTAAACGGGGAGGATAAAGGTGACTCAGGTGTCGACACCCAGAACAGTGAAGGAAATGCAGACGAAGATGACCCCCTTGGGCCCAACTGCTATTACGACAAAACCAAGTCTTTCTTTGATAACATCTCCTGTGATGACAACAGGTACTGCCCATTGGGGGTAGTCAGCGCACTGTGTGGGCAATCTTCCCAAACTGTATCCAAAAGGTGACAAGACATCAATGAGATTTGCTCTAATTCAAAACATTATTCAGATAATTAATAGCTAGTAGACCTAAGTAAGGATTCCTTCTCTCATATGTTTCAGAGAACGAAGACCTACCTGGGCAGAAGAAAGAAGATTAAATGCAGAGACATTTGGGATTCCGTTGCGTCCAAACCGTGGCCGTGGGGGCTTCAGAGGGAGAGGAAGTGGTAGCGGAGTTGGTGGCTTCCGAGGTGCTAGAGGACGTGGTGGCAGCAGAGGAAGCTTCAACGTCCCTCGGGGGTTTCGTGGTGGATTCCGAGGTGGACGTGGTGGCAGGGAGTTTGCAGATTTTGAATACAGGGTAACGTAGTTCTTTTCTCAAAGCTTTCCCCCCCCTCCCTTTTAAAAAAAAAATCTCTGCAAACACTGTAGCCTGACAAAAAGGCCCTCACCTCAACCCAGCAGTCGTGGCCCGGGGGAAGTTAAATAGATGGAACTTTTTCTCAGCTATCAAATTAATATCAACACAAGCCTCCATTTCTTTCACAATTCTGGTTTGAAAAGCATGACAAGGGAATTCAGCCATTACGTTGTTGTAAAAGCAAATGAGGCAGAACCTTTTTTTAGGACCAAAAGCTGACCTTGTGGAAGTTCTCATCATCAGCAGTGCAGCAACTGTCAGATCCACCTTGACCACTTTTTCATTAGCTGCAGGCATAGAGCCAAGCAAGGAGCTCACTTCACGCCCTGCATGTGGTCGAGTCGAGAAAGGTCTCTGGAAGCCTTGTGTAGTGTTAAGAGTTGCAAAGCACTTTGCAGCCCTTTGAAGGCTTTCCTGCACCAGGCCTACTTGGGATAGAGAGGAACTGGATTCTGGCATCTGGAAAACAAAGGAATTGGATTCTGGCATCTGGAAAACGAGATTTCACATTTTTAAAAAATGATTGCCAGTGCAGTCCAGAGGAAGTTAGGCACAGCTTTAAGTTCTGCTATCCCTCCTTCTCTAGCTTGGCCCCTGCGTGTTTGATTTAATTTGATTACATGTTTGGTTGAACAGTAAGTAACATAATGTTTTTTTTGGGGGGGTGTCTTTTATTTTTTAGAAAGACAACAAGGTTGCCGCATAGCCCACAAGGAAGTTGAAAGCCAGGTGGACTTACAGATCTTCGTAGTCCAGAGAATGTGTCGGTCTTTGCAAAGAAATTGACTTAATTTGCTGTAAAACTCGTCACCAGCAATAGGGTTTGTTTTTTAATTTCAAAGGGGTTTGAAGCAGTAACCGTTTTGGGGGAAGAAATGCCATCTTCAGAAACAACGAGCGTTAAATATATTTGCGATAGAAAAATAAGTAATTTCTTACATATAGTTAAGCTATAAAGCAGTATGTCAATGGCGTTTAAGTATTTTTTTCATCACAGAAAAGATTTTTCTTAACTGAATTGTATTTGATTGCTGCAGGTTGCAAAGACAATAGTATGCAGAAGGCCGTCAGTACTGTGAGTGTGCTGATCCATTGAAGGTTGTTTTGGGGACTCCTGTAAGATCCCTTTTCTGAAATAGTTGTACTTTTTGTCAGATAGGGTGCTGGGCAGTAGACAACTTGATTTGTCAGTCAAAAAAAATGTAAACACAGTAAATATTGTTTCTTGGGCAAAGGAAAACTTTTTATAGTTGTAAAATTCCATGATTAACCCATTGCCAAAGAAACATTGAAGAACTTTGTATAGCTGTATAAAAAGCGACTAATTTTTTAAAAGGATAAAACATTTTTAAGTCAACAGACCTGCTGTGTTGAGACACTAAAAGACACACATAAGAGTTTGTTTCAGGTTTTTTTTTCTTTGTAGCTTTTCAGGCTTTAAACTTGTTTGGTTTTTATATTTTGTTTCAAATTTAAAAAAAATGAAAATGTTCTTCCGTGATAACAAAACCTGCATAAAACTATTCTGTCTTGGGAAGAAATTTGGTTTCGTAAGTTTCTGGCATATCAAAGGGTTTGACCAAATTTAAAGTCCTCTGTCAATCAAGACAAGCCTAGACGCTTCACATTGCGATTTGCGTTAACTAATCCAGCTGAAAGGTTGGTGACCCAGTCACGCAAGTTCTGAGACTCCTTTTTGTGCCTGACATAAAAATGAAAAGTCTCCATGTATCAATTCTTGAAACGTTGGCTCTTGTTTTAATATTGTTGACATACTCAATTTAAAAGTGAATTTCCTAGTGTTTGAAATTGCTTGAGTTTTGATGGACTGTAGCTTGGAGACATTGAATGTTCATTTTTTTAGACAGTATCCCACAGGTGATTTGGTATGAAGTAATTGTACACCAATTCTGAATAACTAGTTTAATGACTTCTCCTTTTTTTGATATTAAGTTATATTAGATACAGTAATCTGGTAATTTGTGTTTGTATTTGTATATGAAAGCCACAGGAATAAAGGGATCCAAAGATTAAAGCATTTTTTTTTAAATCTTAATTTGCTGGGGGGGTTTCTTTCTCAATGTTCAGTAGTGATCAGATGTGGATAACTGCACTGTTAGGAAATGGGGATATTTAAAAGTGATTGATAGAATCATAATTTTATATCTTTTTGTATAGCACTACAAAGGAAAGTATTTTGTAATTGGTTTCCTTATGGGGTCACGTATTTGGCAGATGTAGAATTTAGATACTCTTGTTTAGTAATATTTTGCATGTTAACAATGCCTTTTTGGGATCCACAAATCATCATACTGAACAGTTTGGGTTTTTTAAACAAAAGGCAAGTCCTGTCCTGTTGCAATAACGATGTAATACTGTCTGAGGTGTCCCAAGTTTTATTTAAACAAGATAAAATTGTAAATACCAACGAGATGTGCTGTGAAGGTATGAATTAGTTTCATCTTACCCACCAGTCCTTTGGGTTTACTAGTTGGGGTGTGTTTGTACCCCGGTAAAGAACAGCATGTCATACCTTCGGTGTACCTTGCTACAGAAGAGTGGGGCTTTTATTTTAAGCCAGAATAAAACAGTTCAAGAAAAAAGTCTTTGTGAAAGTCTTTTTCTTCCCCCCCATCCCATCCTTGTTTGAAAAGGGGAGAGGGAGGAAATGCTAAATTTGTTCTATCCTCTTTCTTGTATAGTGCTTCAAACTACATCTTTTCATCTACAGAAAGAGCTACTGGTGTGGTTCTAGAGTTGATTAGGTCAGTTAACAAGTTACTGGGTCAAGCTGGTGGACACCAGAGAATTCCTAATGCATTAAACAGAGCTCACCAATCTGTGAACGAAAATAATTGGGGTGGAGGGGAGGTAGGTGAATCTTCTGCAGTCAGGTGAGTTCTGCAGCCAGGATAGCAAAAGATGCCTGGTTGTATTTTCTAAGCTGCCTTGAGTCTCGGTGAGAAAGGCAAACTGTAAACTAAATGAATAAATGAAGTGTTGTGGAACCTGAGACAAATTGAATGGGGCAGCTTTCCATTACACGCATATGTAGTGTTGTGCTCCATGGAGGGGGGGGCACCAAGCTCAGTGTTCCCTATATTTAGCTGTGCTGCAGGTTCCAGTCCAACCAGTGAACCTGTTCAAAACAGTGAAGAAGGAGTTCAGTGTGGCCAGGTGTGTGCCAGGAGTTACCTTCTCCAGGCACAGTGCAAAGAAACTAACCAAGAGCCACTGACTGTCAGTTACAGTGCACCGTTAACAGCGCTCTCTCTAGCCATACCCTCAAGCATTTACTGAAGGGATCCCCAGACATCCCTCTGTTAGCTGGTATTGTCACTTTGCCAAGTCATCACTGAAGTGATTGGATTGTTTTGTCGACCAGCTCTTGTTTCTCTCTGTTTGCTGTGCCAGAAAATGCTTCTGTGTCATAAAATACCTGTAATTTCTAACCTCACTTTGTGTAATAACTGCATGTCTGTCAATTTAGATGCAGCACTTCATGAATCTTATGAAATGGCTTGCTCAGAAACGTATGTGTTAGTCTTTAAAGTGCAACAAGATTCCCTTGTTTTTGAACACCAAGTGTCTTTAAAGTCAGCCTCCTGAGCAGAGGACTGAAAAGTGGTCAAGGTAACCTTCAAGAGACCCACAGTGGAAACTGGTGGGAAAAGTGTAACTAAATACATAGTTATGTTTATGGAAGGACAAGCAGCCTTGCTTAGGGAAGAGCCAGGAAGGTTCCTATAAAGGAAAGTCCATCACACCAACCTTTTGGAGTTCTTTGCATGCGGTAGCAAATTGGTGTGTAAGGGTGATGTGACGGCTGTTACATACTTAATCTTCCAAAAACCATTTGAGAAATTTCTTCAAGGGTATACACTTGGCAGTTAGGGGGTAAGAGGATGGGCTCTTCTGTGGATTAGTAATTGTTTAAAGTAAGGGGAACAAAGGATTGGAGAAAACAGTTCTCACAAAAAAGGGAAGGGTCCTGCAGGGGGGTCTTTATTGGGGCTTATGTTATTTCGCCTTCAGTCATAAGGTATCTGGAACTTGGCCACATTGGTAAAGTCTTATGGCTGATTCAAAATTATTTAGGATGGCAAAGGCAGAAGCTAACCTGTGAAGAACTCCAAAAGGATCTCTCCAAGCACAATGAATGAGTAGTAGAATGACAAATGAAGTTCCAGTAAGTTTTCAGTGAAGCACTTTTACACCAACCACACATATACTTCGTTGGGATTTGAATGGGCAGTGAGAGACCCAAGGAAGAAGTCTTGGAATTCCGACAGACTTCCCAAAAAAGTTCCCGGGGAAGAAGACTCCTTCCTGCCGGATGAAAACAGCTTTGATAGCAGAACAGGCCTGTGGAATCCATCCCAGTGGGCCCAGAGGCAGGCAAGGAGAGCACAGAGCTCAGCAGAAGTGAGGCCTGGGCCATGTACGTATGTGTGAATGAATTGCTCACCTTATAGCTTTATATCTCCAGGCTAGATCTTATTGGAGTTGGTAGATGGCTGCAGCTCTCACTAGATATTTCTAAACAGGGTGCACTTCCTCTGCTGTCCACCTGGGGAGGGGTGCTGTGGTCCAAAGCAGAATGGGCCAGCAGCTTCAGAGATTTACATTTTGGGTTCAGGAGCCCATGGTGCCTGGCAGTAGGTTTAGAGAAGGGGAATGTGAGCAGTGAGTTCTACTTTTGCCCCTGTAATCTGATGACTTCTAAGTAGGCATCCAGAAGTCTTCCAAGTTGTTTATAGCCGTACTGGTGCAAAAGTAAAATCCCAAAAGCCGAGAACTTAATCCATGCAATACATTTATCAGAACCAACCCAATGACGCAGAACAGGGTATGAGCTTTCAAGTTCTCCAGAACTCTTCATCAGGCCAGATGTAGCAGATTTCTTTAACTGAAAAAGCAGATTTTTCCAGTCATGGTGTTAAAGACACTCTCCTGGCAGTGTGTGGTGGATTTGCTGGCAGGCAAAAAAGGATCAGGTTTCAACACCATTTGACATCTTGGGGCAGAAGAGTAGTCTGTCATTTCCTGAGTCCACACAGTTGTGGCTTCCATTGTGGCTTGTGCATCTGGTCCCCTCCTTTACCAAATCTTGTTTTCTTCACCGGCCACATGGGACTACCCTGTTCCTTCCACTGTTCAAAGTGGCATAATTTTCATCCTGTTTTGCAGCTGGGAATGCCTAGAATTCCAACCACATTAGTATTAGTGGCTGTCGGCATAACCAAAACCACAGGATTGCACTGGGAGTAAAATCACTGTGGAAATTGCTAAATAGGAACGGATCACTGACGAGGTTTTGGAAGGGGCTATGGCTGAGTGGTAAAGCATCTGCTTGGTGTGCAAAAGGTCCCAGGCTCAGTCCCTGGCATCTCCAGTTAAAGGATCTGGTAGTAGGTGTTAAAAGGTAAAGGTGCTGCAGTGGCTCAAGTGGTTAAGACGCTGAACTGCAGGCTGTGGAAGGTTGGTAGTTCAGCGGTTCGAGACCCGAGTGTGCCGTATGACAGAGTGAGCTCCCGTCTCGAGTTCCAGCTCCTGCCAACCTAGCAGTTCGAAAGCAAGAAATTGCAAGTAGATAAATAGGTACCACTTCGGTGGGAAGGTAACAACGTTCTGTGTGCCTTGGTGTTTAGTCATGCCGGCCACATGACCACGGAAACGTCTTCGGACAGCGCTGGCTCTTCGGCTTTGAAACGGAGATGAGCACCGCAACCCTAGAGTCGGACTCGACTGGCTTTCGAGCAAGGGAACCGTTACCTTTAGTAGGTGATATGAAAGACCTCCACCTGAAGACCCTTTTCCAGTCTGAGTAGACTAGGGCTGATTCTGCATTGGCTTTCCCTCCGCTGTTTTATGAAACCCGCGTTGGAACAGAAATTCCCCTCTACATTGCATGCTGCTTTCACTTCCTTTGATTATCAGGTTTTATGGTAGCTTCCACACTCCATGCCATTTTCGAGTTCTTTGTCGGATTTTATTGTACCTTCTGCATATATTTATGGCCATTGTATGGCCATTCGGGGATGACTTTGCAGACAGTACTGCATTGCCCTGAGGTATCGGAATGTGTTTTTTAAAAAGTTTTATTTATACGTTTTTAAGCCATTTACAGAAAAAAATAAACATATACAAAAATGAATATACATTAGAGTCTATTGTCTTGTTCTTTCTAAGACGGTGTCGGAGCAGCAACGCTAGTAACAATCTCCCTCAGCCTTCAATTGTTTGACAACATTGGAGATGTTTATGAATGCTTGTCTTCTCTGCTCATCAGACATATTGTAGTCAAGTGACTTTCTTCCATAGCAGTTTTGTTTGGACCGGAGTTTTCAAGCCACAAGTACAGATATCAGGAGGAGGAGGTGGTGAGTTTTTTACTAACAGCTCTCTGCAGAGAAAATGGGTGCGGGGAAACGCCTTCGTGATGGTGATAAAGAGGACAAACTCTCTCTCCCTGCCTCTAAGCAAACCAAAATAATGGAATTCTTCCCCGTGGAGTCAGAACATACATTTGCCATTCCTGTATTTAATTCTTTCACTCCCCTAGCAGAAGATGCAGACAGGGAGAGTAAGCAAAAAAACAGTGGGGACAAACAAATGACAACCTCTGCAGATAACGAACAGTTAAATGAGAGCATGAAGTCAAAAAAAGGTTCAGCTGTAACTGAAGGAGATTAAGAAAACAGAGACCAGCTGTTTCAAAGCTGAATGTTTTCCTCCTGAATTAAATGATATGCTAAAGCTAATGATAAGAACTGTAAACTTTACTATCAATGCTGTAAAAGAAATAGGTGACTTCCTGGAGAAAGTCTCCTCTTTAATGAACAGCTTTGGCA
>NW_015165849.1:446837-446982 GCF_001447785.1 Gekko japonicus | reverse complement strand
CCAAAAACTCTTTCAAGCAAAGGCAGTTGGACAGATGCTCTATGGCACTTTTATCGGGCCTCCTTCCTCTAGTTTTGCCCCCTTAGAGCGAGTTCAGTCCAAATTTCTCAGAGCAGTTCTTCAGGTCCCAAGGTGTGTATCGAAT
>NW_015165849.1:436725-446720 GCF_001447785.1 Gekko japonicus | reverse complement strand
CTTTCAATCTAAATGGCTGAGAGCAGTTCATAATAAATTATATGAGCTTGGTTTTTCCCCCCAAGCGATTTTGAGTATGCATTGGGATGTAGCAAAATCAGCCCTAAAACAGAGAATGATGGACATGGAGAGACAGACAGATCTCGGTAGATGTCCTAATTTTAGAGCCCCAGATTCTGTCAAATATCACTTGCGACCCATGTCCTATTTATCACAGTTTGATACTCATAAGTTTAGGAAAACCTTCACATTAGCCAGATGTGAGGCTTTCCCCTCCGTGATGCTTGAGGGCAGATTCAAAAGGATCCCCACTGAATATAGACTTTGTCGATGCGGCTCAGGAGAGACAGAAACTATTGAGCACATGATGCTCAGATGTAACTGGTATAACAAGATCCGTGACAAATATATTACTCCTCTTATAACAGATATGGTGGGACAATCAGGTGCTGAGCAATGTAACCGATTGTTAATCGATGGGAACCGGACAATTACCGAAACTGTGGCAAAATTTTGGGTAGCATGCTACTGCATCCGAAATACACAATCAAATGTATAATAATAGTTGCCTAATAGTCTCTGTTTTATGTTCTTCTTTTACTTATTACGCTCAACTGTATTTTTATAGAATTTTGTTTTACTGTCCTAAATTCAGTTATATGAATGTTATATTTAAGCATGTGTGTTCTATGGCTTGTTGCCATAATAAATGACTGACTGACTATCCACTCGTAGAATCCCGACCACCTTTTCTCAAAAACCTTTTCATCCTTCCCATTTAATAACACATTCAGCTTATCTATCTCTTCTCTTTGGGGTGATTTAGCCGATTTCCAGTATTTGGCCCAAAGGATTCTTGCAGACATCAAAATATAAATCAGCAGATACGTTTCATTATAGTCATATTCCTTCAGAATCATATTTAACAAATAAATTTCAGGTTTAAGTGGCAGATCTACATTTACTACATCTCTTATTATTTTCTGGATTTTCTTCCAGTATTTTTCCATTTTTACACATCACCACCACATATGAAAAAATTTACCTACATTTATTTTACATTTCCAACAATTGTTAAAACAATTAGGGAAACATTTCGCTATCCTTTCTGGAGGCCAATACCACCTATGGAATATTTTAAACACATTTTCTCTAAATTGAATAGCTCTCATACATTTAGTAATTTTCCATATTTTAGACCATTCATCAAACTCAATTCAATGCCCTAAATCTCTCATCCACAATATCATAGTTGGTCTAACAACATCATCTAACATATAATCTAACAAAAAATTATATATTTTCTGAATCATTTTATCATTGGATGAGAGCCAAATTTTGTCCAGTTCATTTTTGTTGTCATAAAAACCTATAGACAAATCCTTGTAACTAGACTTTAGTTGTATATTCTCCCACCATGTTAGTTTAATATGTTTTTTGAAAAGTATTTTTTCTATTTTTAGTTTGTTAAATTTATCCAACAGTATTTCATGTGGTTTTGAGCTGCACTTTTTTCTCCCAGTTGAGAAAATGTGGAGCAAATGCTAAATGCCGAATCGCCCAATACTGACTGATGGACCAAGGATCTGATTTGATATAAGCTATATGAAAACTGGCTTGATGCAGTATTCCATTTTAGCCAGCAGATGGCAGTGCAGAACACAGTGTTCTATCCCTGTATTGGTACCAAGAGAATTAAAAATGTTATTATATAACAATGATCAAAGCGGGTTTATTGGTTTAGAGCTCTGCTACCCTGCTTTTCTCCCCACCCCCCAAAATGGGAACCCAAAGCTGCTTTTATGAATATAATTAATCATTTGGTCCCTGTTGCCTTTTTTGGAAGTCAGAGCTAACATAGCATTTAATTTACCGTACTCTTTGGTTTAAAACACTTATTAACCTGCACACACAAACAAGCATTGGATCTTCGCCTGTCTGCTGTATCTTTGCTCAAGTCTATGGCATGGAAATTAAAGTTCCATCTCTAAATCAATTGAAAATGATGCTTACCTGTATCAATTTAAGACACCCAGAGCTTAACCTGTATCAACTTTAAGGGGCAGGGGATCTTATTAGGATTATCAAGTCAAGTTTGAGAAATTCCTGCAGATTGGGGAGTGAAGTTTGAGGAAGGGAGGGAGCTTTGTGGAAATAAGATTCTATCAACCCCACAGGGTAATGCCAAGTCCCACCTGCAAGTTGGTAACCCTAAATGTCACCCCCAGAAGTCATAGTTTTTCTTACAGGGCCTGCAGTTCCACAATGGTAGAGACACTTGAACAAAAGTATCTATCAGGAGACTAGCTCCTGGGGTTGAACTACAGGGAGTGACTGCGGACTGCACATGTCTACCTTGCCGCACCCCAATTCAGACTGCTGGGGTTTAATAAATTCCTAACCGCATTTTCCCCTGACCAAAACAGATAATTCAGAAGGCTAAGGCTCTGGGCAAATGTGTTTGCCATTCCTCAGGTTTACAAACTGCATTTCTGTGGTTTTTGCGAGTGAGTTCCTTTGTGTTAATGGTCTCATGATGGAAACAAGCTAAAAAAGACATCCTGACTCATCGGGTTTTCTAAAGCAGCAGTAATACATGTGTTTTCCGGTAATAAAAGCGCTTCTTCAGATTGCTTCCTTGAGCACATGCATGTGCATGCAAAGCTGGGGACAGGTGATGACTGCTCCTGAACTGGCTAATGTGGAGGAGGAACCAGTGCTTCCATTCTCCACATTGGGCAAAATCTATGAAGCCCTGGCCCTGCGCAGGCCCTTCTTGACAGGTACAGGATCGGTACAAGAGCTGTATCACGTGGGATGCTCCCAAGCAAGTAAGGCAGCTGCATCACACAAGTATCTCACTGGGTCTCAAGTGCTGCCCACTCCTTAATACCCCTAATATCTTTAAGACTGACATTGTAGAAAGCAGTGGCAAACCACCTGTGTGCCTCTCGAGCCTTGAACATCCTATGTCTGTGGTCTTCATGAGTTGGTTGTGACGTGACGGTGCACTATTCTTAGCCTGGAGCCTGTTCCTAAGAAGAGTGTCCCTACAAATTCCCCCTACATACCAGCTCCTCCCTGCTTCACTCTTGGGACCTTGAAGTCCTCTCATCTTGGAAGGCGAGCCTTAAAATAGTCACTCAGCAGAGGGGACTAATATTGGGAATGAGGAGGGACAGGAGAGGTATGATTTGCTTGTTTCTTATAACAGCAGAAAAGAAAAATCAAGGTGTTGGGAAAAAACGTATTATTCTTTCTTGATCCCAACGTGTTTCGCCTAAAGCTTCCTCGGGATCTTTTATAACACACGTTTCCAATCATACCTTGATTGGAAGCTTGTGTTACGAATTATTCCCTGAAGAAGCTATAGGTGAAATGCGTTGGGATCAAGACAGAATAACAAAGTTTTTTTCAACGCCTAGATTATGCTTTTCTGCTGCTACTGCTGGTGTGGCCCTGACTTATTCACTTTTTTCCTATAAACCATTCTGAACATTGAGGGAAAGCAGTGTAGAAATATCATGGGTGTTTGCCCATCTGGAATCCTAAGTTTGCTGATTTTTTGTAATAAACCCTGACATATACATTTATTTATGTGGCCATAGATGTAAATTACGGGGGGGGGGGGGGTGGGGGGGGGGGGGGGGCTTGGGTAATATTGAGTTTAAAACTTTCCTTTGGGCTCACTTATTTTTCTTCCAGGCTCACGTTCTTGTAAATGTTAATTGAGCTAGCAGGATAGATAACGAGATGGTTAAACATCCCCCTTCTTCCCCCTCTCTTCTCCCAGCAGGAAGGTGTCAAATACTAGTCTTTAGGAAGTCAGATCTCTGCCTTTATCTCTGTGGGGAAAATGATTTGATAATATTCCTTGCCACAGGAAGAGAAGGTCTTTTGCAGATGAATCCATGGGCATGCAGATCAGAGGCCTTTTAAAATTTCCTTTTGCCCTGTGTGCAGCCCAGAGAGAACATTGGCAAGGAATGTGCACTCTGTACATGTTTGTGCTCTTTATTTTGCTGTTACTTAAAGTGGTGTGGTACAGTTTCAAAGGGGCAACCAACTGGGATGTACTAAAAGAAATGACAGGATTGCCCATTGGAAACAATGAGGGGGGCTTTAAAGGCCCATTGGAGATAATGGGAGCCAGGAATGCCACCGAGTGGAATGATGGTCCTTAGGAAGAGAATCTGTGCTCTGGGACTGGAATGACAGGTCACAGAGTAGAATGACAGCCCCTGGGAATAGACTCAGTGCTCTGGGACTGGAATGACAGCCCTCAGAGTGGAATGATAGTCCCAGAATGCTTCTGCAAGTCCCAGGAGTTGTCATTCCAGTCCCAGAACACTTCTGCTAATCCCAGGGACGGTCATTCCACTCTGGGGGCTGTCATTCCAGTCCCAGAGCACTGAGAAGATTGCTACTACTCTGAACACTGTACATTGCTCAGAAATTGAGTACACAGCAATTGTTTTGTATTCTGCCCTGGTTCAGAGACTCCAGCCATGCATTTACCAAACGAAGGCATCTGTGATACCTCAATTTAGGAAATTTCAGTACAAAGTCACCCTTATGAATAAGGCAGAAACTAGACTCCTGTAAATGAATGTCCAGGAAAACTTTTAAAATGTTCCCCTACAGGCTTTTCTGTGTTGCCCCTCTTACTGTCAAATTTGTGACCATTAATTTGTCCAATGCACATAGTATGTATATCTGCAGATCTTAAAGTGACTATTCTAAAAGTGAATTTCAAAAACAGGACATAGCAGGAGACTGCTGAGATACCACTATAACCACTGGCCAACTCCCACCTTTTCCTGGGTTTAGAAGAGCCCAGGGGCATTACTAGGGGGGTATCATGCCCCCTCTGGGCCATTTCATGTCACTAAAGTGACACGTGGGATAAAAGGTCTAAGGCTACCTCTTCTTTGTACTGTGGTCCCAATTTGGATCAGGCCTGTGCATGCCTGGGAAGCATGGAAGTTTGGGAACTGCCTGTCCACCTGAGCAGCCCAAAGTAGTCCAGTCTCAGGCAGTGTTCCTTCTAAGCTGAGTTATTGTGAGCTAGCTCACAGTTTCTTAGCCTCCAGCTCACACATTTTTGTCTTCGCTCAGGGAGGATGGCTCCGGAGCAAACGAATTTATGCAGTAGCCAAATCACCTGCTCACAACTTTAATGCCAGTAACTCACAAAGTAGCATTTTTGTTCACAAGACTCCACAGCTTAGAGGGAGCATGGGTCTCAGCACATGTCAGAAGCTAAGCAGGATCAGCCCTGATCAGTACTTCGGTGGGAGATCACCAAGGAAGACGGGTGGTTACATGGAGGAAGGCAATTGCAAACCACCTCTGCTCGTCTCTTACCTGGGATGTACTATGGATGGGGTTGCCATGAGTTGGTTGCAACTCAATGGCACCTTCTTCTCCACCTGACTCAGAGAAAACGTAATATGTAATTATGCAAGAACTGAGATAGGCCGGGGATGCTTTTTCTTGGGAAAGCCTTTTCTTTAAAATAAAACCTCTCAACATTTTGTGTGATCTACTCATTTTTTTAAAAAAAGATTCTGACATTGTATATGTAGAAAGAAAGCACATTTCCCTCTGTGTGGATCAAAAGTCCTTTGAAAAAAAACTACAGGAGTGTGAAACCAGCCCTCCACCTCTCATCCTACACCCCCTCTTATGGCTAAGAAAGCTCTTCTCTGCTTCAGCCAGCTGGGCTCCTTAAAGGGAGGAGACGTTAGCCAAGCTGGCTCCTGGGAATCTGTCTTGCTGGCCTCGAACAGGCAAACCATATCAGGATGGATGAAATAATTCCTCCTAGGAAAAAGGACCACCCAGGGGTGATGCTGACACACTTCAAATATTGGGGGGGGGGAGCAATTGTTTGTCCAGACTCCAGTGGGTAAGGTGAGAAGCAAAGTGGGGATGTCGCCAGATGGTGAGTTTAAGTAAGGGTTAGAAAGACCACCCTCCTGTGAGTGATTCAGCCCAGGGAAAATCCCCTTCCCTAGAGGTTTTCAGCTATGGACAGAATAGGTGTGAGCTCTGAAGAATCCTTTTAAACACAGAGCGGAGGGTTGGACCAGATCCTTTTCTGTTCTAGAAGCTGTTAACTTTTTCTGCTGTTTGGAAAAAGGAAAGGGGGGCCCACAATGTAAATTATGGGTGAGCAGCTTTAGATGGCCCCAGTGACAAAATCCAGCCCTCCAGGAGTACTAGTACGTTCCCTGTTTGCAGCTTCAGAGGCAAAGTGACATGTCTGTAAGGAAAGACACCTGTCCACCACCATGGGTATGACTAGCAGCCCAGTTTGGGGCTGCTTCCACCCACCATCCTCCAACAGGTCCTTTAGGGGAAGAAGAGTCTGACCTGGACCGTATCAGACGGCCAGTGTGTCCCTAATGACTCTGAGTTAGACGCGTCAGCACCTTTTAATTTTTTTTGTCTTGGCAACAAAGAACTGAAGCCCACTAGCGGAAACGGGAGGCCAGCAGTCCGGGACAGCAGAACAATAGGCCTTATCCTGCCTGCCTGCTGGAAAAGATACTTTCTGACATTTATTTGGACAAGATCTGCCAGTGTTGTTGAACAGCCATTTCCCACAATAGCCAGCTAGGCTTCGGTCTGCTAAGTTAGCAAGGCCCATGCTGCGTGCTGCAAAAGATAAGGGAACAAAAGAACAAAAGGCTCCCATAACCCCCAACTATTCCACCCCCAGCCTGCTTCCTTCATCCATGGCTCCTTGTTCTGCCCTTCTATCACCCTCTGCATCTCAGAGGACGGGGCCTTCTCCTTACTGGCATGTTGTGGCCCCAGCAGCACCTGAATCTTTGTCAGAAGGGAGAGCTGTCAGCCTCCAAGTGAGACCTGGCATTCTCCTGGGGTTACAACGGGTCTGCAGACTGCAGAGATCAGTCCCCCTGATGGAAATGGCAGCTTTGGCGGGTGGGCTCCATAGCATCACATCCTCACTGAACTCCCTTCCCAGACTCCACTGTCCCCAGGCACTGCCTCTCAGCCTCCAGGAATTTCCCAAGCTAGGTTTGACAACCCTAATTGTGCCCAGCTGGAGCCCTACAACTACCATACTCCTGGATGCTCCACAGACGGGATA
Source organism: Gekko japonicus (assembly GCF_001447785.1). Classification (NCBI taxonomy): domain Eukaryota; kingdom Metazoa; phylum Chordata; class Lepidosauria; order Squamata; family Gekkonidae; genus Gekko; species Gekko japonicus. The sequence goes on along the minus strand of NW_015165849.1, from coordinate 439,597 downwards.
AAGTCATCTCCTGCAAATACATACCCTTCCGACACAGAGGGAAGGAAAAGTCGGAGGTTTTAATGTTCCACACACCAAAGGTTCAGCCCCCCCTCCCATTAAATCACCCTCCATCTTCTATTAATGTAGGGATATCCTGTGCCAAATGGACTAACTCCACCATAGGGCCTCTTTTTTGTACTTTTTTTATTCCTAGTGACAAAAGTATTGGGCTGGGCTTTTCAGTTAGTTGCCTGCTTGCTACAGTCATACGAAACTGCCTTATACTGAATCAGACTCTCGGTCCAACAGAGTCAGTAATGCCCATTCAGGCTGGCAGCAGCTCTACAGGGTCTGCACTGCAGGGAGAGGTCCTTCATATCACTTACGACCTGACCTTAAACTGGAGATGCTGGTTATTGAACCTGGGACCTTCTGCATGCCAAGCAGATGCTCTGTCACTGAGCTATGGCCTCATGGCTCTCTTACTTTTCACCAATAGCCATCTTCTCCTCCTTTTCTTTGTCTTTTTTGCCACTTTATCCCTCTTCAGACTCCCTTATTCCCCTCTGCTCCTGACCACCATTTCTCCACCTCACCCCTCGGAACCAAAGATACACACATACCCCTTCATGATGGGGTAATTTTCTCCCCTTGTCACACTACTTCCTTGTTGACAAACCAAACAGGAGTCTTGGGCAACTTGAAGTCTTAACATTTTCCATCCAGCAGAAGGTTCTGTGAACTGGAGCCCACCTCACCAGATAGTTGCAGAATGTCTTCACTAGACAAACATTTATTTATGAGGTTGTGGGGAAAAACCCAGCAGTGTCAAGAAATACATGTAATGCAGGACGAGAGGTAGCTATGCAAAATTCAAACCTAATCAAGACAACGTACAGAGGCCGTTCAAAATATCAGTAACTGCCTCCCTAGGTTTGCTATTCCATGAAAGCTTGCGCTGGAACAAAATCTTGTTCATCTTGAAGGTGCCACCAGACTCCTGCTTTTTTTTACTGCAAAAAACGTACCATGGTTACTTCTGTCTTCTTCCACCTCCTTTCCCCCCTCACAACCTTCTCCTTTCTCCCCCTCACAGGTTTGCCTGGTCAAGGGTCTCCTGAGGCTTAGAGCCTCAGTTGGCACTTGGCAGATTGATGGATGGTGGATGCCTGATGGAGCTGAGTGGCAGCTGGCACCTGGTGGGTCAGGGTGGGGCCAGGAGTGGAGTTAAAGCTGGGCAGAAAATAGCCTGCCCTGGCTTGGAGACGTTACTATTTCCCAGGACACACGGAGGCTGGTGCCCTGAAACTTAGGGTCAAGTCCTGTGCCCTCTGTTTTCAAAATTCCTGGAGAATTTGAAGTGGAGCCTGGGGAGAGCAGGGTTTGGGAGGGGAGGGACCCAGTGCCATAGAGTCCACCCTCAAACCGGCTGTTTTCTCCAGGGGGATGTATCTCTGTTGGCTGGAGATCAGTTGTAATTCCAGGAGATCTCCAGGCCCCACCTGGAGGCTGGCAACCTTACATTGTCTTTCCTCATTTCACCTCAATTGTTCGTTAGGGATTCACCCTTTCTTGCTTCTCCCTCTTCTTTTCTTGCACTTTGACCAACAGTTTTGCCTCTGCCACCTGAAACTCCACACACTGCTGAATTACACCAGGTTCAAATTACAATGATCCCGAAGCAGTTTACAGACTGGTTTAAGATTGCATCCTAAGTAACTTTGTGATGAAAATAATGAATAAATGAAGATTTGGTTAAAATTATTAATCTTGCTAGTTGATTCATTTACAATTTCACATCTCCCTTCTTGGGTCCAACTGCTAACTCCCAATTGCCTGAGTCCTAAATGCCCCATGGTTGCCAACTCCAGCTTAGGAAATTCCTGGAGATTTGGGGGCAGTGCCTGGGAGGGAGCTCAGAAAGGATGGGCTGTCATAGAGTTCAGTGTCCAAAGTTACCATTTCCTCCACAGGAACTGATCCCTGTAGTCTGAAGATCAGTTGTAATTCTCTGAGATGTATATGCCCCACCTGGAGTTTGGTAACCCTGCAGGGATCTCTAGCATTGATGGGTGTCTGCTCCTCACAACCCTCTCATTGCTCTGTCCTTTCCTCGATGCTGAGCCTTTCCCTCTTCCCCACCCTCATGATGGACAAAAAGTACATAACTCCATAATTAAATTGTGAGATTCGCTGGCAGTGTAGTGATGAGAATGCATTTCCTTGGCATGGAAAACACCTTGCAAAGAGAAAATGAGACCAGTAAGCGGAGAGGGGTAGAAACATTCTTGTCTCTGCTGTTTGTTTTCTGTTTGCAGGGAGCTTGCAGCAAAGAAGGCAGAACTCCAGAATGTCATCCTGCTCCTACAGTCTGAAGTGTTGTCACTCACTCCACCACATGTGAACCAGCCTTAACATGGTGTCTGCTGTGACACCATCAAAATATTCCTTTCCCCTTTCAGGATACTACAGTTGCATCCAGACGCCTTTATTTCCCCATTATATACATATATATTTTTGGCCCCCCGAAGGGGAATTTTTTTATTTTTGCATTTTCTACACACACCATATATGGAATGGGGAAAGGAATACTAATACCCTATAACTATTACTATGGGAAATGGGTCAGGGAATTCTAGATACATATAACCTACTGGATTTGTTGTTGTTCAGTCGCACAGTCGAGTCCGACTCTTCGCGACCCCATGGACCAGCTCCCGCCAGGCCCTCCTGTCTTCCGCTGTCCTCTGAAGTTTGCTCAGTTTCATGTTCGTTGCATCAATGACACTGTCCAACCATCTCATCCTTTGCCGTCCCCGTCTTCTTTGACCTTCAATCTTTCCCAGCATCAGGGTCTTCTCCAGTGAGTGCTCCCTTCTCATTTGGTGGC
>NW_015165849.1:434056-434203 GCF_001447785.1 Gekko japonicus | reverse complement strand
ATCTTGGGTGGCCCTTCACGGCATAGCCCACAGCTTCATCAAACCGCTCAAGCCCCCTCGCCACGACAAGGCAGTGATCCATGAGGAGGAATCTACTGGATAGGGGGAGGAAAAACTACGATTCTATTCTAAATCTCCTACTGGATA
>NW_015165849.1:433917-434034 GCF_001447785.1 Gekko japonicus | reverse complement strand
TAAATCTCCTACTGGATATGGGGAAGGGATAAAGAGTAATACAAATCACGATCTGAACAGTTTAAAAATAGATCTTTTTAACCAATTAGTATTGGTTATACAGAGATTAGTTCAATT